>NC_142953.1:6376628-6379128 GCF_046866305.1 Octopus bimaculoides
TCTGTATGTGTGTGTGTGTGTGTGTGTGTGTGTGTGTGTTTACGTATATTTCAAATGTATCTTTTATAAAAAATATAAAAAAACATGCTTCTGTGTAAATGTTCTTGTGTCTGTGTGAATGGCTACAATACAACATTATATTAGTTTTTCGAATATTTTTTGGTGCATCATCCCTTTTGTCATCGTCATCGTCATCATCTTTATCCTCCTCCTGTTAATCATCCTCGTCGCCACCGCGATCGTGATCGTGGGCGGCGGTGGTGGTGGCGGTGTTCGTGTCTGCGTCAGCGTCATCAGAACACAACCTTGTGACAATTACCAATATGATTCTTTTGTCTGAAACTGTTTGCCGAAGCCTTAGCTCTAGCCTGGCGCTTTTTACCATTTATCTCTTCCCCGTTCCTCTTTGTCTAAGCTTGCCATTGTCGCCGCCGCCGCCATCACAACCACATCTCTCTCTTTCTCTTTCTCTCTTTCTCTCTCTCTCATCGACACCACCTCCTCTTCTCTTTTTCAAGAATACTCTTCGACCACTCTTATTCCTTATTTAAAATAACATTCCTTCTCGGACTATTATCAATATCCATCGCCAGCATATGTACATCCTCATCTTCTCCCCTCCTCTTCCGCCTCGTCATCATCGTACACATCGTCATTATATATATATATATATACATATATATTTATATATATATATATATATATATATCATCATATACATCATCATCATCATCTCTATCATATTCACCATCATCTGTATCATATTCATCATCACTATCATCATCACTTTCGCCATTATCGTCATCATCATCATCATCATCATCATATCCAGCATCGTATTCAGCAGCATCACCACCGGCATTCATCGACGTCTTCATTCACCATCCGTATTATCGTCGTCCTCGTTATCATCACCAACATCATCAAAAAAATCATCATCATCCTCATCATCATCGTCAGCATCATCATGACCACCTTCACAACCATCTTCATTCATCCACGACAACAATAGCATCACGACCATTTCCTAATCATCTTTATCTTCTTGTGTCGTTGCTTCTTTTGTTAAGGCCATCATCACGAACTTCATCATCATCATCATCATCATCATCATAATCATTATCAGCAGCTTTGACAAAATAGCCGTCATCATCATCATTGCCATAATTTTCATACAGATGATGATCATCTTCATCTTCATCATTTCCCTCCCCTTTATCACCATTGCTGTCCTCTTCATTATCATCATCATTGCTGTCGTCGTCGTCTTTTGCATCATCATCATCATCATTGTCTGCATTTGTATCGCCACCATCATCCCCCCCCACCACCACCACCATCATCAACATCATTATCATCATTGCCCTCCGCCCCCTCCACCGCTTCCCCATCACGATGATCTTCAAATCCTCATAAGCATCTGCATCACCACCACCACCACCACCACCACCACCGCCACCATCTCTGCCAGCATCACCATTATCATGGTCGTCACCATTTCCAAGATGTAGCATTATTATATGTTTCATGTTGGCAGTAAAACGTTCGAAATCCGAGCGACTTAGTGACACTGTGTGTGTGTGTGTGTGTGTGTGTGTGTGTTGGCATAAAATAATTCAGTAATTCTTCGAAATGGAAGATAAGACTTTTGAAGACCATAGAAACGTTGATGGCAATGAAGACGTGTTGTTGCTCTAAAGAAACGGTCAAGAACTAACAAGGCAATACGAGAAAGAAGAACGATTTCAATAAAAATAAAGCATCCACACAATCGATTTTCCAATTTAAGATTGCTTTAATCCCCCCCCACACACACACACAGTGTTTTGATTACTTGCAGGTCAATTTCGAAGAATATTTTTTGTTCTTGAAATTATCTTCTCTGCTCTCCAAGTCGGTCGTAATTGCTTCAAGGCATCTGTCTTGTTTTCCGTCTCTGGAAGTGAAAACAATTTCAGTAAATTAAGAATTTGCGTTGTATGACAATTAATATACCTTTATTCATCCTTGTAAAGAAACGCGTGGCTTAGTGGTTAGGACGTTGGACTCATGATCGTAAGATTACGGTTTCAATTTCTGGACCGGGCGATGCGTTGTGTTCTTGAGCAAAATACTTCATTACACGTTGCTCCAGTCTCCTCAGCTGGCAAAAATATGAGGAATCCTGCGACGGACCGGCGTCCCATCCAGGTGAGGAATTTCTACGCCACTGAAACCGGGATACCAGCCCTTATATGTCCCTTTATTAGTCTATTTTCCTTAGTCATTGCACAGTGATCGCCATAAGCTTTAAGCATATATATATATATATATATATTATATATATATATATATATATATATACACATACACACACACATATATAACATACACGTACACTCGCGCACATACATTCATGCATACATATATCCATAATGCATGCATACATACATACATACATACATACATACATACATACATAGAACCAGCCAGAGAGTGACGAAACACATGTCAACTGGCT
>NC_142953.1:6384128-6396628 GCF_046866305.1 Octopus bimaculoides
ACGCACACGCACACACACGGGCGCGCGCACGAGTAGAAGTGTATCTTATATATATACATCGCTAAGTTACTTGTTAAGGTTTTCTCTCTCTCTCTCTCTTTCTCGTTGGAAAGAGAAAGTAGTGAGTGCACTGAGAGAGGTGAAAAGTGAGAGAGAAAGAATTATAAAGGGTAGTAAATTGAGAAAGATAAATAGCTATGCGGGACGTTTATGCAGTAGAATCGAAAGAGTGAAAGTACAGGGGCTATGAGTAAGGTGACGGAAATAGAAGAAGGAATGAGAAATAAAGCAAGAGAGAGTTGTTTATTAGTGAGCCAACATTTAGGATACTAGACAACGAAATATGGAAGATGGTGGAAGAGAAATAGCTGAAGGAGCGAGAGATAAACAATCACTTTGTAGTAACAGCATTTAAGCCAGGTGTTCGGTCACAGAAAAGAATGAGCCATAGAGGGAACGCGACCTGCTAGAAATAGTTGCCAAATACCCCTCGAATCTTACTCTACTGGCTTAAAAATGACTCGTGGATAAAAATGCTTTACGTTCCCTACACGGAAGGGTCACGACTGAGGAGCCTTTGATCGTTGTTTTCTTTTATTCTTCTTGAACCCTAAGGCTCATACTACCACTTTACCCGGTCTCCGTGGCATATAAGTGACCGAGATCACAATATTTCCCTAAACGGGACACCAACCCGTTGCAGGGTTCAAGTTCAATTATTCTGAAGGGAGGTGCAAGTCGATTACAGTATCATGTCCATTCATAAGGGTCGGTTTTCCGGTTCGTCGCGGGATTACTCACTTTTGCCAACTGAGTGGACTGAGCAACGTGAAATGAAGTGTGTCGCTCAAGAACACATTGCGTTGCTCGGTCCAGGAATCGAAACTGCAATCTCACGATCATGAGTTCAACACCCCTAACTTCTAAGCCACGCGCCTGCATTATTTTCAGTGAGTCCTCGTTGCACAGAAGGTAAAGGCCACCTAGACTGGAGCTAGATATTGGATTAACAGTTGTAGACCACATACTTCGGTAATTCTCTTGCTTTATGGGTTCAGAATGAACGCCACAACGTACTCCACAGACGAGCTCTCACACACACACACGCACACACACACACATACGTACATGCACATATACACTCACACTCATATACACTCATGTGTCCACATCTTGCACTGCAATCAATATAACTGATCACAGGATATCGATTACCTTTGATCGTATGAGTAATGTCAGGTCAAGCAATTAACTTTATCTTGTCACACGAAACTGTAAAATGTGTGTTCGTGTATGTTATATTAGTGTGTACAAACACACATCCCAAACTCTATCTGGCTGGCTGGCTATCTTTCTAGCTAGCTATCTTTCTATCTAGCTATCTATCTATCTAGCTATCTATCTATCTAGCTATCTAGCTATCTAGCTATCTAGCTATCTATCTAGCTATCTATCTATCTATCTATCTAGCTATCTAGCTATCTAGCTATCTATCTATCTAGCTATTTCAGAGCTGTGGACCTTCGTCGAACGGCTGCTGTCGCGTGTGGGACGAGCCCGCTTATCGGCCGAGTCTATCGTGAATATTGTTCCGCCACCTTCCTTTAAACGGGAAGGAAAAACGGTTTACGTAACACTGATAGCTATGGCGAAGGAATGTGTGTGGTGGACGCGTTTGAAAGGTTTACAAACAAACACTTTCCTCTCTGGTCAGTCTCTCGTCAACTTTTTCAAGTACCACTTGAAAAGGAGGATGAGGATAGAGAGGAAAGCGTTGTCGAATGAAAGCTTCAATAAAAAATGGGTAAATGTGGCAAAATTGGTGAGTATGAAAGACGACACCATTTTAAGCATTAATTTGTAACAAAAAGAGAAAACGAGAGAAAAGGTACTTACTTTTATGTACATTTTGAACTGCCTGAGGTGACCTTGGTGCTTTTTTGTAGGTTTTTCACTCCAAGGATACACCTAAACTGTAAACAATATTTATTCCCGTTTTTGGGAAGATTTATAATTTTTGTACACCACACACCCCAACGATTACAATCCCTATTGATTTGACTTTTCTTTGTGTGTCCCACCCAGCCCACCTCGAAAATGAAAAACTCTACGCTTGTATTTCGTCCAATTTCTGTGTTCAGCCCTGTGTGGCTATAATAAAAACATATCTAGCTAGCTAGCTATCTCTCTGTCTGACCATCCGTATATGTGCGTATGTGTGTGTATATATATATATAAAGATTACCGGCGTTATCTCCCCCCGCCTCTTACCCACACTCTCACCCTCAATGTTCGCCATGTTTCCTATACGTTCCCCCCCCTCGTTTGCTCGCTCTTCCTGTGATAGATGTTTCTTCCCCTACATCTATTATATATATAACATTCATTACTGTGTGGTCCTGGACACTCCTTCATAATGGCACACACACACACACACACACACACACACACACACACCCTCATCTCTCTCTCTCTCTCTCTCTCTCTCTCTCTCTCTATCTCTCTGTCTCTTTATATTCTCCGTTCTGTATTTTAAAGAGAGAAAGAGGGAGAGACAGACAAATGTACAGAGGGACACACAGAGAGAGCGGTGTGTGTGTGGTAATTGCAGTCACCCCCTCTAATATAAGTTCTCAAGTTAATTACTAAAAATTAATCATACATTCTTGGTGTATGGTCCACCAAGTAATAATGATGTTGCACGATTTACTGCCGGTTGTAGCAGCAGCAGCAGCAATAGTAGTAGTAGTAATAGTAGTAGTAGTAGTAGCAGTTGTTGTTGTTGCTGCAATTTTTGCTGTTCCTGTTTCCATTGGCTGTAATTCTTGAGCTCTTCCTTCGCACCAATTAGTCATGTTGTCGGAATTAGTAAAGGGCTTTGACATTATTGCCGTCGTTACTGTTGTTGACTCTGGTCAACCCTGGCCGATTAGATCGATAATCAATGACATTTCAACGGTGACCATCACTCACCATGATTACCACGACTAGTGTATCTAAAACTACATTTTTCCAGCCTGTCTTTCACTTATTTTCAAGAATGACATTTGAGGAAGAATTAGCTGTTTTGTCTTGCATCGAGGGCAACTGCCTAACGATTTCCTTCAGGAGCCTAATTGTATTGATGGTATTGTTGCTCTTTACTCCTAGGTTTAGCTCTGTGTGAACACAGACCTGTGATCAAAAGCGTTTCAGCCATGACCTCTCCGCTCTTTTCCCTCCTATTGCTTGTCTACGGTTATATTATTTCATGTGTTCATTTTGCTTCTGAGACTAGAGAGAAATTTGATGCTCTTTCTAATTTCTCTAGTGTCTTGTCTGCTGAGCTTTCTGTACTTTCTTGTCTTCTCATTTTCTTTTACCTATTTCACTGGCGTAAAATATCGAATTGTTTCTTTTAGTATACCGTAAATCCTTGAGTATAGTCCGCCTTTGAGTATAATACGCAGGGGATTTTTAAGGGGCTGTACCTCTGAAAAACCTAAACCTTGTGTATAATACGCACCCCTTCTCTAACTTGAGTCAAGGAGTCTATATAACGTCCTTGGTTTGTAAACATATATACGGTAACTTCCCTTATTATTATAGTATATATAGCATAATGCAAACGTGTAGCATTTTTGTGCACTTTGTTTGCAGAAAATAAAGAAATAACAGTAATAACGTCAGTGAAAAATAAATATTAAGTAAATTGCCTTTACATATTTATCACTTGGAAAATTTTGCTTAGAAAATATTTTTCCATTGTTAATCTCGTATATAGTACGCGTTAGAAATTTTGACCTTTAAATTTTAGGAAAAAAAGTGCGGATTATACTCGAGGATTTACGGTAGTTTTGTTAATTCACGTTTTTCAAATCGAATTTTGCCATTCCATTCACCCATCTCTCACACACTCCACACACTCACATGCCTTCCTTGTATCTCCTTCACTGTCTCTTCCTCCCCTCCTTCTCTCTCTCTCTCTGAACCGGACAGATGAATCCAGTTCACATTCAGCTGGAGATCCCACCTGACCAAAGCACGAGTAGCATGGACTTGATTGTCCAACTAACGGACGGTTGCAAGCCTACTGACCTATCCTGGTTAATGTCTTGTTTCCGTTTCCACCTGATATTCCTTTAGACGAGGAATATTGGGAAATGTCCTAAATTTAAAAAGAAAAAAAAAGGGGGGGCGAGAAGGTTATGAATGGCTGACCTTCCATCATACCTCTGCTTCATCAGGGATGACTTGGTGTTAAATAACAAAAGAAAAACAAAACATCAAGAGCCAAATTTCCTTCTCCCTTAAAAAAAACTGGACACATGAGATGACCCAGCATGATCGCAGTCCAGTGACTGCGACAGGGACAAGAAAGATAAGGAAAAAATGGTGTGTGGACAGGTACACTCACATACTCCCGCCAACACACACGCGCACACACACACTCTCAAAATTTCTAACGCGTATTATATACGAGGTTAACAATGAAAAATATTTTCTAAACAAAATTTTCTAAGTGACAAATATGTGAAAGGCAATTTACTTAATATTTATTTTTCACTGACTATAATCCATAGAATTCTTTGTTTTCTCTCGCTTTTCTTTCCCACTTACTGTTCACTCGATTACTGTATTTCTCTTCTCTTTTTCCTCTTTTTGTTTCTTTATTATTATTATTATTATTATTATCATTATTATTATTAATGATAATTTCTGAGTCATTCTTTCTTCATCACTCTTTCTTTTCTTTTCTTCTCTGCCTATCTTTGTCACTCGCTCGCAAATTTACGCCGTCTATAGGCTCCGTCATTTACACACGCACTCAAATGTTGATCGCTCGTTCACTCTTTCTGATTCTGTCCCTCTCACGGCGTTCCATTCAACAGGTTTCACCAAACACTAAAAAAAGAACAAAAAAACATCAGGTGTATAAACGTACACACAGCTTAACAAGTAATGGTTCGGATGTTCATCATCATCGTTGGCGTAATCACCATCAATATCATCATTGACATCGTCATAATCAGTATAATCATTGACGTTATTGTCAAAATGAATATGATCATCTTCATCACCGACCCCTGGACATTGTTGTCTCGAGTCCTGAGATCCAGATGGACGGTCACTCGATTTCCATGGCGTATAATAAGTGACCGAAATAACAAAGTTCCTGGCAGGGTTACTCATTTACGGCCGAGTAGACTGGAGCAACCTGAAACGAAGGGTTTTGCTCAAGAACGCAACGCCCGCTCCGTGAACTGAAATCACATTCTTGCGATCGTCATACATATTTATGACCGGCTTCTTTCAGTTTCCCTCTACCAAATCCAGTCAAAAAGCTTTGGTCGGCCCGATGCCAACGTAGAAGACTCTTGCCCAAGGTACCACGCAGAGGGACTGAACCCGGAACTATGTGGATGGAAAGCAAGTTTCTTACCACATAGCCATACCTGTACCTCACATGCAAGAACATTCTACCTATGACCATTCCATATTTCATTTTTACTTTTGGTGGGGGGTAGTTCCTGGGCAGGTGACTTTACATTAACCAACGTGTCTTTCCTTACCTCAAGAACAATAAGCTTTCATCTTTGAGGGATATTTAGCTGTTATTTCTTACAGGTCGAGTGACTACGTAGACGAGAGGCAGGCTATCATCACCTCGTTGGCCCGTAGAGGCTCGCGCCTATCATTTCTGTTTTATAGATATTCGAATTGGTTTAATCGATTACACATCCCTTTCACTCTTAAATGCATGGCTCTCTGCCAAACTTAGAAATTATCAAAGCAGCGCGGCGAGCTGGCCGAATCGTTAGCACGCCGGGCGAAATGCTTAGCGGCATTTAGTCTGTCTTTACATTCTGAGTTCAAATTCCGCCGAGGTTGACTTTGCCTTTCATCCTTTCGGGGTCGATAAATTAAGTACCAGTTACGCACTGCGGTTGATGTAATCGACTTAATCCCCTTGTCTGTCCTTATTTGTCCCCTCTATTTCAAGATCTTTATATTTGCTCAGTTTTTGGTAGGTCTTGACAGATACGTTTATATCGATTGGGACAGTCATATCAATAAGGAGGCATGATTTTTGTCTGAAGTCTTTCAATATGATGTCTGGCCTATTTACATCTATGTTTATTATTATCATTATTATTATTATTATTATTATTATTATTATTATTATTATTATTATTATTATTATTATTATTATTATTATTATTATTATTATTATTATTATTAAGGCGGCGAGCTGGCAGAATGGTTAGCACGCCGGACAAAATACCGCTAAGCATTTTGTCCGTCTTTCTGTTCAGTTTGAATTTCGCTGAGTTCAACTTTGCCTTTCATCATGCTGGGGTCGATATAATCGACTTACCCCCCCCCCCCACCCTCCGCACCTCCCTCGAATTTACTGGCCTCGTGCCAAAATTTGAAACCAATAGTGTTGTTCTTGTTGTTGTTGCTTTTGTTATTGAGGAATCTCTATCAGGCTACTATGCAATAATTGTAATTCCTGAACTGGGTCTCTTTTGTTTTTTTTTTGTTTGTTTTTTTTTAACTTTTGGTAGGGAAGCAACTCTCGCCCCCCCCCCCCCCCCACACACACACCCCTCCTCGCTCCTCGCCCGATTCTTAATTGTTTTAACACCAGACACGTTCGCTTTAAGCCTGCAGCCGTTTGTGTTGGCAATGTTGTTGTTATAAAAGTCTGTAATTAGCCATACCCCCACTCCACCCTACACAACCACCACCACCACCGCTACTACTACTACTACTACTACTACTACCATCCGCCATTATGTCATCATCATCATCATCATTATCATCGTCTTCATTGATATCGCCATCATTATCGTTTTCGTCGTCGTCATCATGACTGTCATCGTTCTCATAATTGTCATCATTTTCATGATTGTCATCATTATCATCAACGTTAGCAACATGATCATCATCTTCATTGACAACGCCATCATCATCATCATCATCAATGTCCTCATTATCTTTACCATCATCATCATCATCATCAAACATCATTGTCATCTTTATTGATAACGCCATCATTATCGTCGACACTGTCATCATCATCATCATCATCATCACTACTGTCATTGCTATAGTTGGTAATGCCCCACCTCCCTCATCTGATGCTCCTGGTAAACAAAAACTATCATCATCATCGTCATCGTCATCATCATCAATGTTAAAATGGCCACCTTCACCCTTACCAAACCGCTAACAACACTTACTCCAACATCGACACTATCACCAACAGAGCCTCACCACCACCACCACTATCGTTGAAGCTAGCGCCTATACCACATTCACTAACATCAACACCACTACCATCACCAACGCTACTGTTGCCATTACTATCAATTAATATATCTATTACTAGCGCCTATACTGCATCTATCGTGACCACGGACACTACAGCAACTACTACAAATACCTAAACTCTCACCACTACCAGTAAAAATACTACTACCACCACTATTAACAATAATAATAACGATAATAATGGTTTAAAATTTTGCCACAAGGGCAGCAGTTTTGGGGGAGGGGTCAGTTGATTACATCGACCCCAAGTACGCAGCTGGTACTTAATTTATCGACCCCGGAAGGATGTACGGCAAAGTGGACCTCTGCGGAATTTGAACTCAGAACGTAATGGCAGACGAAAAGCCGCTAAGCATTTCGACCAGCGTGCTAATAATTCTGCCAGCTCACTGCCATAATAATAATAATAATAATAATTATTATTATTATTATTATACCGCCATTTCTACTATTACTATAACAACTATAATGAACAAAAATACCCCACCACCACTACTACTGCTACTATTATTATTACTACTACTACTGGCACCACCACCACCACCACCACCTATCCGATAGTGAATTATTCCAACCTGACTCATCATTATATATATATATATATATATATATATATATATGTATGGAGTGGGGGGAGAGAACTCAAAAGAGGCAAAAAAACTAAAATGTGTTTTCCAAACAATAACCGAATTATCTTCCACTGGAATGGACAACCTTGCACTCATTCACTTGCTACCACTCTCTCTCTCTCTCTCCCACCATTTCTCTCTCTTTCTCTCTCTCTATCTCTCTCTTTCTCTCTCTCTCTCTCTCTCTTTCTCTCTTTCTCTCTCTCTCTCTCTCTCTCTCTCTCTTTCACTCACTCTAGCGATCTTTCATTCAGTTTCTCACTCACACTCATTCCCATATATATACATGTGTGTGTGCGTATACATACACACATATATGTACGTATATACACACGCAAACATAATGCATATATATCTACACATGTAGATGTGTAAATGCATATATGTATGTGTATGTATACATATATATATATATGCGTGTGTATGTATGTATATATGCGTGTGTATGTATGTATATATGTGTGTTTGTATGTATATATATATATGTGTGTATGTATTTGTATGTATGTGTGTGTATGTATATATATGTGTGTATGTGTGTGTGTGTGTGTGTGTGTGTGTGTGTGTGTGTGTGTGTGTGTGTGTATGTATATATACCTACGTATATCCTCCCACACCATCTCAAGATTATTCAACTTTCATTCTTTCATTTTCTTTCTTAATGCTTATATCTTGAAATTACGTGTGTGCGCGCGCATGCGTGTGTGTGTGTGTGTGTGTGTGTGAGTGTGTTATGTACGGGCGTGCATTTGGTAAAATGTATATACGTGCATGTGTATGTATACACACGCACACACACACACACACATACTAACGCACAGAAAGACGCACGCATACAAAGACGGAGAACGATAGATAGAGAGATAGATAGATATGGTGGTGCGCAATGGATTATCCTGCACACACGTGGGTATAGGGGTGGGACTCTGAACATACGAGCGCTTAGGTGGGCGCAGCTGCATGGGTAGGAATCTGTATTTACGTGCATGTGCTTGCATTTGCGTGTACCTGTGTAAGGCCGTGCCTTCAGTGCTGTTTGTATTTGTACGTAGATGTTTACGTATGGGTGGCTATGGGTATGTGGGTATATATGTGTATGTGTGTATGTAGTTGTAAGGATTCACTTACAAGTCAAATTGTTGGAAATTTGGCTGCGAGAATTTTCTGGAAATTAATTTTTTTTTCCCCCTGTTTCCTGAAAAGAATTTTGGTTATGCTTGGATATAAAACCAACGTTTTGCCTCTGTATAATGAAGACCCACACACATATATACACGCGTAAATAATACATACATACATGCATGCATGTATACAGTCACCCAGGCACACATATGTATTCATATAATATATATATATATATATATATATGTGCACGCTTACATAATGCTAAAAGTATTTTTAAATATGTGAAAATGAAACATTTACTGAATAACGGATTCTATGTCAAATCGAATATTTTCTACCTGATAGAAAATTTTCTCGCAGTGGCTTATTGAGTCTTTGAATCAGTTATTACAGCCGAAACTTCGAAGTTACAGCCAATAAAATTGTGTGTGTGTGTGTGTGTGTGTGTGTGTGTGTGTGTGTGTGTGTGTGTGTGTGTGTGTGTGTGTGTAATTTAGGACAATCAGTAAGTTGTCATTACAGTACTCGGAGTTTCGAATGTCGGAGTGAAGAGCTACGATGCATTCTCGTCGGCTATTAATGGCAATAGACGCCATGAAAAACCGTCGAATAAAAGGGAAGTTAGACTTATTATTGTTATTATTATTATTATATATATACTGATGGCAAAAGGCCTTGAAATTTTCGGGGAGGAGTCCAGTCGATTGCATCGACTTAATTTATCGACTCTGAAAGGATGAAAAGCAAAGTCGACCCCGCCGGAATTTGAACTCAGAACGTAGCAGCAGACGAAATACTGCTAAGCATTTCGCCCAGTATACTAACGATTCCGCCAGCTCGCCTTATTTACACCGTGTGTGTGTGTGTGTTATTCTACGGTGCCTTTGTGAGTCTCATTTGAACTTAGAGTATATGATTCACATTTGGGTTTTTAGGATTATTAGTGGAGTTTCAACAGCTGATCAGGTCTATTTTGATCAAATATTCCGCTCAGCTGGCTTCAATTAGCAGCCAAATCAAACTCAAATCTCACTCATATATCACTCAAATCACAGTTAACCGCCTTATAGAAGACAATTGGATGCAAAAACAATGGCATTTGTTCCATGCGTAAAGGATAATACGCGATGGAAAGAGATAGGTAGGATGAACAAATATCTTAGGTTCCACCATTAAAAAAGTCGCTTCTTTTTAATTATGCATAATATTTTAATAATAAAGCGGCATAGATAATAAGCGATTTTGTAAATGTATGCACTTTGATATAGTAGAGTTCTATCTGTCCAGGAACAAATCTCTTTTTCAAAAACCCTTTCAATTTAAACAGAGGTCTCATTCCGACATGTAATTCTGGCTTTATTATCATTTAGCGCATCGAGAGATATTTGTGATTTCAAGACTATGCTTTCGGTGTTAAACGTATTGATTAGAAAGTTATTGACTTAAAATTACGATCGGAAGATGGTTACGACGTTTGTGCATTGAAAATAATTACATGCCTTACTTTTATTTCAAAAGAGACTCCTCTCCGTATTTCGGTCTTTACAGTGATGATGGTTTACGTATTTTGCGAAATATAAATGGCGACACAATTAATGCTGCGTGAAAGGGTTTCACCAAGGAGTTAGATTTTAGGTTTAAAGATCGCAGTTCGTGTTTAAGTATAAGTAAATTTAAATTCTATGGTGAACCTAATGACAAATTACAGTTTATTAATGATTCCAACCATTCTTTATTAAACTTTAAAGCTTTAGTTAGAATAACGATATTAAGCACGTGTCTACCTAAGTTTTTCACGAAGAATTTACTCGGCTTTTTTACTCTTTCTTTTTCTAGTCGACTTTAACACGAATAAATATTTCATATTTCATTTGACGAGGCAGTAGTCGAAACAAATGACCGGTTTCTTTTTTAGAAAACATTGTGTTTGTTTCTGCGGTACCAACCAAATCAGCCCGCTCCACGTCTTCAAATTTACATCTGTTGCGAGTTTTGCTTATTCCTGATTCTCTCTCTTTCTCTCTTACTCTTTCTTTTTCTCTCTCTTTCTTTCTCTCTCTCTCTCTTTCTCTCTCTCTCTCTCTCTCTCACACACACACATTGAGAGAAGCGAGAGTTTGAGAGAGTAGAAGACAGCGATGAGGGGGGAAGTAATGCATGCAAGGCTGGTTCTTTATCTTTCGTTAAGTTGATATGTAAAGTAGGGGAGGAGGGCAACATGTTGGGTGAATAAAAAAAAGAGGGGGAGAGGAGTGAGCGGGAAAGATATCGGCCGAAGATGCAAATTAAAGGAGAAATAGGGGGACAAATGGACAGGGGTGAGTGGAAAGACGAGAAAAGCGACCGGGGATAGAAAAAGAGGCGCAATAAGAAAAGGAATTCTTTTTCTCACTCACTCACTCACTCTCTCTATCTCTCTCTCTATCTCTCTCTCTCTCTCTCTCTCTCTCTCTCTCTCTCTCTATCTATCAAACTATCTATCTATCTATCTATCTCCCTCGCTGTCTCCCATCATTTCTTCTGTCTTTCTCCATCTGAGCCTTTTTCTCACTTTTTAGCTCTTTATCCCTTTCTACATGTCTCGATCTCTCTACTTCTCTCCCTTTCGTTCTCTCTTTCTCTCTATCTATCTATCTATTTCTGTAACTATTTCTTCTCTTCCCTTTTTTTCTCAGTCTTTTCTCCACGTGTTTTTATCTCTATATTTTTCTGTTTTTATATCATTCCATATGAATCTCTCTCTCCCACTTTCTTTCTCTTCTTCCCTTGACATCTCTGTTTACCTCAATTTATATTCATTTCTCTTTCTCCATCGCTTGCTTTCTCCCTCACTTCTCTCTCTCTCTCTCTCTCTCTCTCTCTCTTGCTCGCTATCTCCCTTCTCTCTCTCCCTTCTCTTTTTTCTTTCTTATCTCATAATCTTCTAGTATATCTCTCTCACACACAAGATCTCATTCTGATTCTGTTAATCACCCCATTCCCTTTATCTCATCCCAACACCACCCACCTACCCATTCCTTCCTCCCTCCCTCTATCTTTCCCTCTATGCCTCACTCTCTCTTCCCCCCTCTCTCTCTTACTCTATATCACCCTCTCTCATCTACCCATTCACTCCAAACCTTTCTATCTCTCTCATCTCATACCAAATTCAAGATTATAAACCTTGATGGTATCTTCATTCTACACGTAGCGGGTAGGGAATAATCTTCCTACCCTATATATATATATATATATATATATATATATATATATATATATACGTATATGTATGCATATACAGACACACACACACACACACACATATATATGTGTGTGTGTAATCCTGATTTGATCGTATTGACGTAATCTACATAACAATACTACAGCCCAATCTTATGTTTTGTTGTGTGTGTTTTTTTTTGGGGGGGGGGGGTTGCTGCTGTTGTC
>NC_142953.1:6401628-6406628 GCF_046866305.1 Octopus bimaculoides
ATATATATATGTATATATATATATATATATATATAAACCCTTTTCACAAGAGCTGGGAGTTCGTGCATGGCACTTCAAACTGACTTCATATCCGGCTGTTTATTTTTCTTACGCGTAGCGAAATGTAATTCTTTCTGGAATGTTCTATTGAAACTTGAAATTCGTATTTTTCGAATAATTTAGTCGTTAAACAGAAAGAAGTCTTGTGAGAAGATATTATACAGCGAAAAATTACATACGCACATATTTCTACACCAACACCCACCCACACGCATATTCCCACTTAGATATATATATATATATATATATATATATATATACATATTGTTTTGTAAAATTTTCCAGAAATTTATTATTTAAATATATATGAGCATGTCTAGATATGCAAGCATGTGCATGAGAAGACGTAGATAAAAGAAGACCTACAAATCTGCACGAATACATACATACAAAAATACCCTGTTGTTGATGTTGAAATTTCAATGAAGGAGAATTGCAGCTAGGTTAGAAACCGGCTCTTTCTCTATTGGCCTTGAAATGAAACTGAATACTGACGTACGTTCGTTCGTTCGTTCGTTCGTTCGAAACCGTCAGTTTCTATATCCAGATTACAAGCTTATATCTATGCCAATACTAATTGGTACATTTGGTACCAATCCTAATTGGTACAAGCTTGGATTTTCAGGAAAGCAAATCCGCCACCTCACACATTACAATTACAATCTGTAAACGGAACAATAAGAAAATGCAAGACATTTCTCGAGTTTAAAATGTGACATTGTTTTCGTTATCAACATTGCAACGATGGAATTTTGTATCTTTGTTCGAAACCAGCTCCTTCCTTAGAGGAAGGATTAAAAAAAACAGAAGCAAACATACATATGTATGCAACGTTTGCCCTTCATGTCTCTGAATTCACCAGATTAACGGTTTTACACTGTTGTGAGTCCTGAACCATTCGTCAAAATTGGTCCTTATTAGGTCAATATTCTTTTCTACTCCAGGCACAAGACCCGAAATTTTTAGGCGGGCGGGGCCAGTCGATTAGATCGACCCTCAGTACGCAACTGGTATTTAATTTATCGACCCCGAAAGGATGAAAGGCAAAGTCGACCTCAGCCAAATTTGAACTCGGGACGTAAAGACAGACGCAATACCTATTTCGTTATTGCCCACTAGGGGCTAAACATAGAGGGAACAAACAAGAACAGACGAACGGATTAAGTCGATTACATCGACCCCAGTGCGTAACTGGTACTTAATTTATCGACCCCGAAAGGATGAAATGCAAAGTCGACCTCAGCCAAATTTGAACTCGGGACGTAAAGACAGACGCAATACCGCTAAGCATTTCGCCCGGTGTGCTAACATTTCTGCCAGCTCGCCGCCTTCCTTATAAGGTCAATATTAGCAAAACAAGAGCTGTAGTTATAATAGGGGCACATAGTCAGGACCCAGCGAGATCCTTGTTTTCCGTGCAACCGTCCTTTCTATAGTTTTTCTGATTCTGAGGGTTGAACTCCAGATTGCACTGCACGACTCACAGAGAGCGATCTCTTGTAAAATGTTCCCAAATAGAGAAAAGTAATAATGATTATAATAATAATAGCATTCAGAGAGCGCAAACCTCCGCCAACGCTCTAACGTATCCAATGCAAACAACAACAACACTAGCAATAACTGAAATAACTATTTAGATTTATCTGCATGCGATATACATTTCGTCCTGGGACTCTCACTCTCATATTTTCTCTGTCTTGTTCTTTCGCACATTTTGTTCCCCGTCTCTCCCTCTCTAATTCTCACTCTCTTTATCCATCGTTCGCTCTCTTTTCTCTCTCTCTCTCTCTCTCGTTCGCTCTCCCTCTTTTTCATCCTCTTTCTCGCTGTCTGTCTGTCTCTCCTCATCTCTCTCTCTTTCTTTCTTTCTCTCTCTCTCTCTCTCTCTCTCTCTCTCTCTCTCTCTCTCTCTCTCTCATGGTTTCTATTTATTTATTTGTTATATAAGAGGAATGAAAAAAAAAAGAACTGTCTGTTTATTCCGCAAACATACAGACATCAAAGGAACGATGGATTTATTTGATGATGGTAAAAGGAAAATCGTTTCAGGAACATTAGCTATATAGACGAAGAAGGGGAGGGGGCAGAGCCAGATATACAGAGAGAGAATTAGTAAGAGAGAGAGAGAGAGTGTGTGTGTGTTAGAGATAGAGAATACGTGAGCAAGACAGGAAGATAGGGTAAGAGTTTCGTTAACAAAACAGAGAGAGACACATGGATAGATGAAGGAAAAGCGAGTATAGTGCTGTGTGAGAGAGTGAACGAAGGTGAGGAGTTAAGCTTGAGGTGGAAATGAGCAAGGATAGGTGGGATGAAGAAAAAAATGAGGAGTAGGAGTAGGAATAATGTAACAGTGAACCACTCCTCTCATCAAAAATTGAGAAATAGTAACGGATGCTGGGGGCAACTGCTTTTTATCTACTTTTTTTTCTTCCTTTTTTCTTCTTCGTTTTTCTTTTACACTTTTTCACCAGTTTATTTCTTTATTATTCTATTTCTAAGTTTTTTTAAGGTGATTTCAGCCTGTAAATTCCTACGCAAATGCCACGGTCTACTCATTGCCTCATTTGAACAACTATTTCTTTAATGTGTCGGCGATCTTACGGTACGAGTCCTAAATATCGGCCTTTTCCGTAAAAAGTGTCTTCGGCGATCTTTACCAAAGATCGGCCCTTTCCGTAACTCCCGCACGATCTTCACTACGGTGTTAGGGTTAGGGTTTTAGTGTCAGGGTCAGGATTAGGGTTTTAGGGTTACGGTTACGGTTAGGGACGGAATTCCCAAACCCTAATCCTAACCCTAAATCTAAACCCTTCAAAATAAATCGCGCAAATCGCGCTCTCTGCATGTCTTTCGCTGTTATGACATCGTTTCCCTGTTTCTCTCCAACACTTTTTACGGAAAAGGCCGATGTTTGGTAAAGATCGCCGAAGACACTTTTTACGGAAAAGGCCGATATTTAGGACTCGTACCGTAAGATCGCCAATGTGTCTTTTATGTGTGTATGATCGATGTTCGTCCGTTTTGTAGTCACCCACGTTTCACTTGCGCGTGTTGGACGGTGGTATTAAAGAGTCTGGCAGGTATGGTCTTGTCCAGTGTTGCTTTGAGCTCGTCCTTTGTCGAGGTTTTAAACGCCTTCCATCCTACCCTTACTGCTTTCGAGCTTTCAACATCCATGTCTGGACGCATATTTGTTTGTGTGCCCTAAGTAGACGTACCCATTTACCTCCTCAATTTCATCGCTTCCCATCTCTATTTTGGCTTCGTGCTGCAAAGGGTCGTGGAAAATTCCATGCTAGGGATACAATTGCGAGAGCATATCCGAAATGAGATCGTTCGAGAACGGAACTGAGTGAACGACATGATCGCAGATTACTGAAATCACGTGTTCCGCTGAGCCGGAAAGGTTCACAAAGAACTAGTGAACCTGTGCAGTTGCCAAAAAGGGGTCAATTGAAAGGCCTCTACGACGATTGGAAGACTATTTAGTTAAACGATTTGGGCCGAAATGGACGAAAGTAGAACGCCATCGAAAAAGAACTGGAAACGCATTTTGACGAACGATGTATAACAACACCCGATAGGCTGATATAAGTTGGCTTAGAGTGGTATTTCCAGATTATCAATGATTAACGACTTGAAATTCATTAACAGAGCGTATTTCTGTCAGCAACAAGTAGGATCGGTCGGTTTTTCCTATTGATGAATAACGTAGGCCGCTTATGTATAGATTTCTCTGCTTTTTAACGCTGTACGTCTAAAAGAGATGTTATCTTGGGATGAATACTGCAGTTTGTTAGGCTTTCAACGATATATGCTTTAAGTATGAATCACAGATAGCAATACACACACTCACACTTTCTCTCTCTCTCCCTCCCTCTCCCTCTCTATCACTCCCTCTCTGTCATAATTTCATCGTCCGGAACTATGTGAAAGCTTATAGTGTGTGTATGTGTTTGCATTCGTTTCTCACTGCCTGGCAACCGATGTTGGTGTCTTCTCGTCTCCGTAACGGAGCAGATCTCGAGGGTTTGAATAGGTCCCAGGTTAAAACAAAATAGTGGGGGTTGATTCGTTTCGATCGTCCGTACCCTACATATCAAAATGCTTTAACTTTGGTTTGATCCCAACAATCTTAATGCCTATGTATTTTACTTTCTAAGAACTATTTCTTATCCACGACTCCAAATTGGGTTCCACTTCATCGCTTTGATTCTCGAAGAATATATTTGAGTCACATTTTTTTTTCTTTCGCCCTTTCTTAAGTATTCCCCTCCATCATTTATTTTGAGGCGAAAATTTCATCATCTTGATTCTTAGAATAGGTACGTTTGTGTGTGTGTGTGTGTGTGTGTACATACGTACATATCTAATTCGTTGTGCTGTATTTGTGTGTAAGTACGTTTTTACTTGTTTAAGTTATTTGACTCCGGCCATGCTGGAGCAGCGCCTTTAGTCGAGCAAATCGACCCCAGAGCTTATTCCTTTATAAACCTAGTACTTATTCTATGGCTCTCTTTTGCCGAACCGCTAAGTTACGGGGGACGTAAACACACCAGCATCGGTTGTCAAGCGGTGTTGGGTGGGGGAAGAACAAACACAGACACACAAACATATACACATACATATACATATATACGTCGGGCTTCTTCCAGTTTCCGTCTACCAAATCCAGTCACAATGCTTTGGTCGGTCCGAGGCTACAGTAGAAGACGCTTGCTCAGGGTGCCACGCAGTGGGACTGAACCCGGAACCATGTGGTTGATAAGCAAGCTACTTACCACACAGCCACTCCTGCGCCTATATGTTTTTTGTTTTTGTTTTTTTTTCTCAATTATTCAACCCCAACCCCTTTTTTTTCTTGTTCCATCCACCCACCCGCGTAAGAAAATCCTAATATTTTTCTATAACTTCTCGTCATTGTTTTTCTTTTAAAG
>NC_142953.1:6414128-6424128 GCF_046866305.1 Octopus bimaculoides
TATATATATATATATATATATATATATATATATATATATATATATATACATGTGTGTGTGTATGTATATGAGAGAGAGAGAGAGAATGGTCTTAGAGGCTTCCATAAAATAGACTTTTTGTAGGCGTTGCAGTATAATAACAAAAAAACTGAAGTGTATAAATATGGCGCATGGAGGTTTCCATAAGACGAATTTACGGTACGGTACAAATGAAAATAAAAACACGGTTACTGTGTTTTGTGATGTTTTAAAGAAAATATCTGGAAGGTATTCATAATAGATAAAAAGAAGCGATATTGTGAGAAGAGTAATGTGTATGTGTGTGTGTTTATTTTGTGTGTGTGTGTGTTGGAGCCAGTGTGACTTCCTGATTGTCCAACGTATATCTTTTTTAATATTTTACACATGTGGCGTGCCGGGCGCGGTATAACCAGATGTAGAGGGAGACCGACCTTCCCCACGGGCCGAATACAGAAACGTGGTTTCGATTCCCAGATGCAACTATTTCACTTATTCTGTGCTGGGTTGCGCTGCTAATGAAGATGCCTTCGCTAAAGGAATAAATGCCACAACATCTTATTGGCATCTTATTCCACCCCCACCCCCACCCCACACACACACACGCTCAATAATCTGAAATGTTTGGTCGTCAAGTAAATTCGTTCGTTTCTTCTCTCTCCGCCCCGCCATTTAATCCTTATTTTTCGTCATATGTCTAAAAAGAGGTTAAATTCATTCACAGAGCTATAGAAAAAAAATGCAGAGGAAAAATAAAGCTAAAGATATTCAAGAAAAATTATCTGATAAAAATATTTTACATGTTTATTCAAATAACATTGGAAAGGAGTGGCTGTGTGGTAAGTAGCTTGCTTACCAATCACATGGTTCCGGGTTCAGTCCCACCAACTTCAATTTATATTATAGATATGTCTTTTACTCGTTTGTCATTTGACTTCGGCCATGCTGGAGCACCGCCTTGAAGGATTTTAGTCGAAAATATTGCCCCCCCCCCCGCAGGACTTATTTTTTAAGCCTAGTACTTATTCTATCGTACTCTATTGCTGAACCGCTAAGTTACGAGAACCTAAACACACCAAACACCGGTTTTCAAGCGGTCATGGTGGCGGTGGATGGGGACAAACATATACAAAGACACACACACACACACACATATAGGTATATACACATGTACATACATACATACACGACAGGTTTCTTTCGGTTTCTGTCTACAAAATCCGCTCTCAAGGCTTTCGTCGGCCCGGGACTATTGTAGAAGACTCTTTACCCAAGGTGCCACGCAGTGAGACTGAACCCGTAAACCATGTGGCTGGGAAGCAAGCTTCTTACCACGTATCCACACACACACACATGCAAAAAGTACATACTGATAATACCACAGACTTAAAAAAAAAATAATAAATAAAAAATAAAGAAAGAAAATTAGAGCATAAGTCTCTGAACCAAATTGGCGACAACAATAGAAAAGTAATTGGTTACAGCTGGGAAGAATTGAAAATCGTGTTGCGATGTCTCGGTTAGACAGGATTGTTTTTCTGTTACTCAACTCTGCTAGCTCTTAGATCAAATGAATACCAAAAGCCCTTAAAGAACTGCTTCTATGAAACGGCTGCTTGAAGCCAATTTCATGGTTATAAGCGAGTGAGAAATAAATCTCCACTTTCGATAAGGCAAGAGGCCTGGCTAGGAACGTATACAAAGGAGATCGTCAGGAAGTTTAGAACCTCTTTTTTAAACTGCTATTCGTTTTCGTCTGTCATTACGTTCCGAATTCAAGTTCCACCGAGGTCGACTTTGCCTTTCATCCTTTCGGGATCGATAAATTAAGTACCAGTTGCGTACTGAGGTCGATCTAATCGACTGGCCCCCTCCCCTAAAATTTAGAGCCTTGTGCTTAGGTTAGAAAAAAAACTGTTATTCGTTTATTTCATATATATATTTTTTTTTGTTGTTGCGGTTATTTGGCCGCGGCCATACTGGGGCACCGTTTTCACATGGGCATCGTAAGAGCAAGTGGAGCAAGTGCTTTCGGGAAACGAACTTTGTATATCTGGAGCCAAACAGACATCCTGGCACAAACAGACATACTGTCTTTTCTCTTTACTTTTTTTCCTTCTACCATTACAGTAATTACTTCTCTCCTTCGAATCTGGTCTGATACAGACCACATCCACTGATGTACTCAGCAATTCACTTACTCAACTTTTCGCCCATTTTATGTCCAAGCCCATCAAGGCTCGACCGTTACGACCAGTTACATCTTGCTTCCTTCAACATCGCCCCTCTTGCATTCTTTCCCTATCCATGTTCTTTCCCCCACTCGCCAATATGCCACAGTTTAAAAGGAACGTTCGCAAGCATTAATCTTTCACCAGTCTAGAAGGGATGCGAAAGACATCGACACTGCTTCTCCTTCCGAGACTAACAAATAAAAATAAATTAATATATAAATAAATCTGTAAAAAACAAAACTTCGCGATTCATGATGTCTATCAATTTTTGTTTTATACATCATTGACTCAGCTAAACTCTTCATTGTAACACTATTTGTATATTGTTAGGTGTTTTATATACATATAAATATATTTACCTAGTGATATCTTTGTGGTGTGTTAGATCTTTTTATTACTAAGAATCTTTTAAAATAATATCATTTTCATATTTTTTTCTATCGATAATTATTATAGATCAGGCTTGTTGTGAGAATAATCTTTATAAGATGGTGGTTTCTCTTTGTTCACTCATCACCAATGGACAATATTTTTGCTTGTTCTTATTCCACCCTCTCTCCAGGCTTCGCCTATTCTAGAGTATACACTCTCAGTACTGCTTCGGAGACAAAGGGATTAAGTCGATTATATCGACTCCAGTGCATAACTGGTACTTATTTAATCGACTCCGAATGGATGAAAGACAAAGTCGACCTCGACTGAATTTGAACTTGGAACGTAGTGACAGACAGACGAAATACCGCTAATCATTTCGCCCGGCGTGCTAACGTTTCTGCCAGCTCGCCGCGCCTTACGTATGTATAGGTGTGTGTGTTATGCATATGTGTCTATAATATACATATAGAGAGAGAGATGTCTACATATGATATATACGTATACTCATGCCTGTGTGTAAATGTGTGTGTTTATACAAGTATACATACGATGACAGAAACAGCACGTATAGTTCCGAATAGCTAGTCTTGTAAGGAGAGCAGAGTGACTTCGCCACCATAACCTCCTCCTCCTCCTCCTCTTCTTCCTCGCCCATAACATTGTGGCCTCGGGCTAATGTTAGCAAACATTATATATATATTACAACAGATAAGGGGTGATGGATTAGCATAAGCGCTAAAGCGCCCGGAATGTACAAAATTACGTTCTGATATTTAGTTTCATGTCGCTTTTTTTCGCTTTAAGTTCAAACCACGCCGGGGTCAATTTTGTCTTTCATCCCCCTATCTAGGGGTCGATAAAATAAATAACAGTCAAGTACCGGGGTTGGAGATAATTAACATAGCCCCTTCCATCTGAAATTTGCTGTTTTCTTTTGTGCATATGTTGGTGATCATTATATTACACCAAATAAGGTCTCTCTCTCTCTCTCTCTCTCTCTCTCTCTCTCTTTCACCCACACATACGCACGCTCATACATACACAAACATACACATATTCATGTTTGTTGGCAGTTTTTGAGGTTTTATATACTTTTTGTGGGGGTTTTGTAGCGGAGGGGAAGGGCTTTGCTTTCCTTTCTTCATTGTTGGTCATTTTTGTTGATTTCCTTTCTGGTTGGTTGTAATACACACACACACACATGTGTGTGTGTGTGTGTGTGTGTGTGTGTGTATATAGATACCCAAGATTAAAACAAAAAAAGCTTAAAATTCGTGAGTGACATTTAAGGATGCATCACATGCGTTGGGAAACGCACACACAGCAGACACACACACACACATACACACGCACATATGTTAGCACGTTCTATATATATATATATGTGTGTGTGTGTGTGTGTGTTATGTATATAAAATGATACTGTAATGTATATATAAATGCTTTATTTATTATATATATATATATATATATATATATATATATATATATATATATATATATATATATAATTTACATTTGTACACACACATAGACACGTATGCCTTTTCGATTACCATAACAGTTGATAAAATAATTTTAGGCTCGACGTTTGGCGCTTACTGAATAATTATTTGACGATATTGTTCGTAATTATAAGAAGCAGTGGGTTTATGAATAGATGCTCGTTAGATTACATACTTTAAGAATTACCAATAAAAAAACAGTAGATAGAAATGATTGCCTACACCTGAAATAATGCACCGATGAACCGAACCGGCTTGTTGGATTGTTTGGAGCTGAGGGTGTCAGTGGCGGACTCGATCTAAAGATATTGGTCGTCAGGAGACTAAGGTGTCCCACCGGCAACTACAAGGGGTCCACCCGTAACTACAATGCTATCATTTAATTTTTTTTTTTTTAAGTATTCTTTTCAACTGTCTACAAACACAGCCAGGCTGAAATAATTAATGCATTCTTCCAGGAGTGAATAAAAAATTCTCAAACTTGAGGGGATGGGCTCCTTAGATACTAATATGTGCCCCCATATGTATAGATTCTAACGGTGCAGGAAGGAGCCCTTAAGTATTCAGTAACTGTCTATCCCAAGCACTTCCAGCAGTTTCCATTACAAAAATTTCACTCTAAAGTTTGAGTCGACTCGAGAATGTTTCGTGAAAAACATTTGCCTGTGGGTTCGAACACCGGACTTCGTGTTTCCAAAACGAGTGTGTAAGTCACTCAATTACTAGATTGATTGTAACTAGGTCGCGCGTTTACACACACATACACACGCTATTTCTCTCTCTCTCTCTCTCTCTCTTTCTCTCTTTCTCTCTCTCTCTTTCTCTCTCTCTCTCTCTTTCTCTCTCTCTCTGTCTCTCTCTCTCTCTCTCTTTCTCTCTTTCTCTCTCTCTCTCTCTCTCTCTCTGTATATATATATATATATATATCTGAAGTCATAAATTAGACGATACCAGAAACCCTAAGAGTTCATAAACAAGACAGGTGTATATATATATATATATGCACACACAAAAACATATACATGCGTGTGTATGTATGTGTGTGTGTAATAATTTTGCTCTCATTAAGTTTTGAGCTTAGCGTCCGCGGTAAAGGTTCTGAAAACAATTCTCGTCCTCCTGACATTTGACTCTTTTGCATGCACCGACACTCCACCTTTTCCTACATCATTCTTGTACAATGATGCCTAAGAGCCCCAATTATTGGAGGGAAAAGGTAACATAACGAGAACGACAGAGAGAGAGAGAGTGAGTGAGACGGAGGGTAGTGGTAGCAATGAAACTATGTTACAAATGACCGTATGGATGGATGAATTGTTGGATAGATAAATGGATAGCTAGGATGATGTATCGTACCATGGGTTAGATTAAAAACTGGCTGTGAGAATGTCGAAAGATCTGGAGAGGTCGTCAATGTTTATTTTGTTAGTATATATTTTTAGGTATTGTATTATTTTTTCTTTTGTTTTCTATAGGGGCGGGTTGGCATTTTCCAACCTTACCCTTTCACTTACATTACTTTCATTATTTGTTTTTTGTTCTTTTCGTATTGTTTCTTTTTTCGAGGAGGATGGTGGGGGTTTATAAACGGCAAGAGTTACTCCGGAGGAAGGGAATAGCCGACGATAGTATAAGGGTATTTTTTTTAAATTCTTTTTAGATTTGTCTACTTTTTGGGGAAGTTAGTTGGTCACGTTCCGCCCCTTTTCTTTCTCTATCCCTTTCTCTCTGCGTTCTGCTGACTTGCCTTCTCACTCAACCCCCTTCTTTCTCTTCACATCTCACTTCTAATTGACGGAATCAGTTCGTATTTCTATCGGCCCTTGATCATTTGTCATTAATAACCCCCACTCCTTATCCCCCCCATCCGCCTCATACCATCACTTCTTTGTAAACTTACCAAGATATATGGTTGTCTGTGTGTAAACGAGCGTGTGTGTATATGTATATATATATGTGTGTATGTGCGTGTACGTGTGTATATATGTATATAACGTGTGTGTGCATATGCGTATTTACATACAATCACGTGTATGTGTACGCGCACACACGCACACGCATACGCACACAAGGATGTGTATTCGATTACATACTGTCACCGTGCCGCTATATAACTTTGTGTGTGTATGTATAAGGGCGATGCATTTCGTTTAAGCCATCCCTTCTAAGATATCACAGCTCGAAAATTAGACCAATGCCGTAAATCAAATGTACCACCATTCCAACAGCAACAACAACAACAACAGCAACAATAACCACAATAACATTGCCAGCTTCAGCAACAATAGCGAAACATTCTCAATTCTAAGAGAAAGCTTCTCGGGGTTATTCAGTCTTGAAGAAATAGCAGCCAGTTTCTTTCGAATTTTATCCTACCACCTTATAAACGATTCGCACGGCAGTGACGTGTCTGACATAACAAGCAGACGAGGTATTCGTGTCGTAACGTCTTTGATTGTATGTCGACTTAAAGCTGCGAGCTGCAAGAATCGTTACCGCGCCGGACAAAAAGCTTAGCTGTCTTTATTTTTATTGTTATTATTATTATTATTAAGGCGGTGAGCTGGTAGAATCGTTAGCGCGCCGGACGTGTGTGTGTTTACATAATGTGTGTGTGTGTGTTTACATATATATTTGTGTGTGTGTTTATATATATATATATATATGTGTGTGTGTGTATTTATATATATATACATAGCTTTTTTTGTGTTTCAGCTATGCGACTGCGGTCCTGTCATTGCATTCCTAGGGAAGTCATCAGAATTCATTAGGAATTTCCCAGGAATGTAACAGACAGCATTTGTCTTGTAAGCAAGTAGTCTATCCTAGATACATTAATATATCCTTAATTTGTCATATTAAAGTACCTTCCTTTAATTTGTGTGCCTTTCTCTTTTTCTAAAGAAATCGATAAGTTTATTGATAGATAGATAGATAGATAAATGAATGAATGACAAGGAACCAGCGGAACAGAAATCATGTTATGAACTTCATTAGCTTACAGCTGTTTCCGCTCTGATGGAGTGCATTCAGAGTTGTGTGCTTGTACAGCATCCTCTGAGCCATTAAAACGAGATATATGTTTATTTAAGAAAGCGTTTACCTACCTACCTACCTACCTTCCTTCCTTCCTTCCTTCCTTTACCGGTCTGTCTCTCTCTGTCTATCAGTCTTCTTGTCTGTGTGTCTATCCGCTCATCCACACAGATAGATAGATAGATAGAAGGATGGAGGAGCAGGCAGACACCCTTCTCTTACAGAAGAGAATGAAAATGTGTACATGAGAAAGGAAGAGAGAGAGAGACGGGCACACAGACTGACACACGGACAGACTAGGAATAGAGGAAGGATAATGAGAAAATTGAAAGTTAGGGATGAAAGTTTTCTGTGTCCCTTTCACATCCAACTTTGTTTAATCCATCGTCATAAGATGTCTCTGTAATATACGTTAATAAGTCTCGTATGGAGCTTCCTTTTGGCAGTGGCAAAGGAAAGGATTTTGATGAACAAGCAACATACATACATAAGTGTGTATGTGTTAGGGTGTGTTTATCGTGTTGCTAGTATAAAAAAGAAGTCTTTGGAAGACAGGCACAAATACAGCCCGGATGATTGATAGGGCACACATGAAATAGAGAATTGTGTCAGGAGTGAAAAGCAAAGTATGTCCTTGGGGAGATAGCTAGACATACATACATACATACATACATACATTGGTAAATAAATGGACAGACAACCAGTCAGACAGAAGGACAGATAGGGAAATAAACAGTTTTCGTGTTTATATTATATACACATTCATACATACATACATACATATATATATATATATATATAAACTGTGTTTATACATAGGTGTGCGTGTACACACACACGCACACACACACTCAAGAGAGAGATGAATAAATAGCCAGTTTGGTAGGTAGGTAGATAGATAGATAGGTAGGTAGATAGACGGGCAAACTGACTGACAGACAGATAGATGTATAGATACATGGATAGACGGAAGGAGAGAAAGATTGATAGATAAGGAGCAAATAAATAAAGTGTTGAAGATAAAAAAGTGTTTATAGGACACATTTGATTCAATAAATCCTCTCCTGCACATCACTTCCATCCGCCATCACTCCGCACGTATATACTGTGTTCACCTCTTTGATGTGTGTTAAGCTTTCACATCAAAAACCAAACCCACGTCTCCAAATTCATACATATTGACACACACACACACACACACACACACACATATATCTTTTATCTTTTACTTCCTTCCGTCACAATACTGCGGCCATGCTGTACCACCGCCTGAAAAGGTTTTAGTCGAAACGAATCGATTCCTGTACTTATTTTTTGTCGAGTCTGGTATATATTCTATCGTTCTCTTTCCCCCGAATCGCTAATCTAAGGGCAGTTCAGAAAACGTTTGTATATTGGGGCTTTGGAAACGGTGACAAAGAATTTGAGAGCATACCTTGCAAAAGATGATCTTAATGTGAAGATTAAGGGCAGTTCAGAAAACGTTTGTATATTGGGGCTTTGGAAACGGTGACTAAGAATTTGAGAGCAAACCGTGAAAAACTTGATCTTGATGTGAAGATTAAGGGCAGTTCAGAAAACGTTTGTATATTGGGGCTTTGGAAACGGTGACTAAGAATTTGAGAGCAAACCGTGAAAAACTTGATCTTAATGTAAAGGTTTAGGGAACAGTTCAGAAAACGTATTCATTAGTTTCAGCCAGAATTGTTAGGAAAGTCCTCAAATAAATGAATAAAAGAGTTGCTATGAAGAGCAGAAAGACTAAAGTATTATGCTGAAGGTACAAAACTACTCCACGTCCTCGACCTTGAGTTATAGTTTGATAGGAAGGGTAATTAAATCGACTACAACACAAACACCGTGAAATAACAGAAAAATAAATACCACACACACACATATGTAATTGTTATATATCACACACGTATGTGTTATGAGTACGTATGTACATCAGAATTATATATTTGATGCATATATACTCTTTTACTCTTTTACTTGTTTCAGTCTTTTGACTGTGGCCATGCTGGAGCACCACCTTTTAGTCGAGCAAATCGACCCCAGGACTTATTCTTTAGAAGCCTAGTACTTATTCTATCGATCTCTTTTGCCGAACCACTAGGTTACGGGGACATAAACACACCAGCATCGGTTGTCAAGCGATGTTGGGGAGACAAACACATACAAACATACACACACACACACATACATATATATATATATATATACATATATACGACGGGCTTCTTTCAGTTTCCGTCTACCAAATCCACTCACAAGGCTTTGGTCGGCCCGAGGCTATAGTAGAAGACACTTGCCCAAGATGCCGCGCAGTGGGACTGAACCCGGGACCATGTGGTTGGTAAGCTAGCTACTTACCACACAGCCACTCCTACGCCTATATATATATATATATATATATATATATATATATATATATATATATATATATATATATATATATATATATATATATATATATATATATATATATATATATATATATATGTGTGTGTGTGTATATATATTCATCCAGGGTTAGACGTACGTACGTGTAAATTAACGTATTATAGTTCTACTTTAGTTATGTTTTTTTTTATATATTTAGATAATCTTGCTTTATTTTTTTTCTTCTTTGAAGTCTTTTTTTTTTATTTCATCTTTTATCTATTTATCTTTCTTTCTTTTTTATTTGTCAGACAAATATAATTTAATATTTCTCCTTCCGTGAATGTTTACATTGATGATTGTTTACGATTAACGATTTATTGACAGATCAACGAACTATCGATGTGTGTGTGTGTGTGTGACTTAGGTATGTATGTCTATGGACTTATG
>NC_142953.1:6426628-6434128 GCF_046866305.1 Octopus bimaculoides
GAACAACGAACTACAGACAACGGAACGAACACATAGGAAAACAGATAGCCACTTGGAATTAATCCTTCGTCAGCTGCCTCTATTCTAACTAGACGTTTCGAAGATAAGGCAGCTTCTAACGTAAGCTATGTAGATATATGTATATGTGCCCTGCACGATGCTTCTTACCCTAAAGTCACTTTTGTAACTTTCTGCCGATTATAAACTACACAGACACACACCCGCACGTATGTATGTATGTATATGATGGCGGAAATGCATATATGTTATGCTTGATTAGGAATTTCTTATATCTTAGTCTCGTTACTCTGGGTTGTCCCCCATTCTTGTAAAAGTCTTTGAGGATTCATTGTCTGTGGAGGTCGCTTAGTTTGGTATCGTTTGGTTTTCTTCCTGGGTAACCTAATTTGACGTGAACAAAACTTAAACATTGCTGTCTGTTTTGGAGCGATTCTGTGGCATATTATATATATATACTATTTTACTCTTTTACTTGTTTCAGTCATTTGACTGCGGCCATGCTGGAGCACCGCCTTTAGTCGAGCAAATCGACCCCAGGACTTACTCTTTATAAGCCTAGTACTTATTCTATCGGTCACTTTTGCCGAACGGCCAAGTTACGGGGACGTAAACACACCAGCATCGGTTGTCAAGTGATGTTGGGGGGGACAAACACAGACGCACAAACACACATACATATATATACACATATATACGATGGGCTTCTTTCAGTTTCCGTCTACCTAATCCACTCACAAGGCTTTGGTCGGCCCGCGGCTATAGTAGAAGACACTTGCCCAAGGGGCCAGTTTATCACTGGAGTCGATGTAGTCGACTTACTCCTCCCCTCCCCGAAATTGCTGGCTTTGTGCCAAAATTTGAAACCAATATTATTCAAGCTCTATTGACTACAAGTATATAGAGCACTCTTTCAGTTCTGGAGGTTGTACGGAATCTTTTCGATACTGTGTATACAGACAGAGACCGACCGACTCCATCTCAACCAACGAATCTAGAAAGTTCCCGCCTCCACCCACCCTCCAGCTTATCCACGGTGCCATTCATTCATCAATCTAGCCAAGCAATCCGCCACCATTAGCCTTCTACTAACGGCCGTCCACCTCACCAATCCCCAACAACACTGGCTATTTATCCATCCGCAGACGGATAACTCACCTCTCTCTCTCTCTATCTATCTATCTATCTATCTATCTATCTATCTATCTATCTACTCTTCCTTTCTTTCTTCTTTCCTATACAAACAATCCCGAACCCTAATTTATATGACCGTCATCGTTGTCGTCTTCAAGAGGACTTCATATTTTTTCCATCAATCAATGTTGTGTTTAATGGTTCGAGTCTTGCCCAAAACCTCAACGGAATTGCCTGTCACACACAGACACAGACACAAACACACACACACACATATATATATACATATACACACTCACATATACACACATACACACACACATATGCACACGTATAATTTGTTTTTGTTATTTTTCCTACATTTCTTGTGGTTCCTATTATTGTTAGTGTTACTATTGTTGTTGTTGTTGTTGTTCTTTTTAACTCTTCCTTTCCCTATATAGTTATTTTTTTTTTCTTCGTTTGTTCTTGATTGATTTTTTTTGGCATTTTTATATTTTTTTAGTATTTAAAAAAAATATACTCTTTTTTTTTCGTTATATTTTTTTGTTTTTGTGGTTGAATTTGCTGTATGTTTTTCAGCATTTTTTTTTACCATATATATATATTTTTTTTTACTATATTTTAATTTATTTATTTATTTCTTCATATTGACCATGCTGCTTCCGTTTCATTTCGAACCCTTATTCCGCATGTTTCCACCCCCGCCTCGCTTTTGCCTTGTTATTTACTTACACAAACCTCTTTGCAGTAACAACAACAACAACAGCGCGCACATACACGTACATATACATATACATACACGCACATGTACATACATATATATACATATACACATAAACTCATACACACGTAAGTACGCACACATGCACATACATATACATATGTACATGCACATACACACGTACAGTCTTACATACACACATACACACATAAGTACGCACACATGCGGCGAGCTGGCGGAAACGTTGGCACGCCGGGCGAAATGCTTAGCGGTATTTCGTCTGCCGCTACGTTCTGAGTTCAAATTCCGCCGAGGTCGACTTTGCCTTTCATCTTTTCGGGGTCGATTAAATAAGTACCAGTTACGCACTGGGGTCGATATAATCGACTTAATCCGTGTTTGTCTGTCCTTGTTTGTCCCCTCTGTGTGTAGCCCTTTGTGGGTAGTAAAGAAATAACACATGCACTCACACATGTACATATGCACATACACTCATACATACTCATACTCACGTACATGCATATATGCACACATACGCAAACACGTACGTACAGTCATTTACACACGCGCACACACACACACACACACACACACACACACACACACACACACACACACACATCTCCACGATGTCTCTCTCTCACTTTATATTCGTCTGCTTGGACAATTGATTGACTGACTGACTGACAGTGAAGAGTAAAACGATCGAAACAAGACTGCGTGATAGTGCGAGTGACAATGATTGACTGACTGAGTGAGTGAGTAACTGAATGAGTGAGCAAAAGTGAATGAATGAATGAATGAGTGAGTGAGTAAAAGCGAGTAAGCTGAGTGTGTGTGCGTGAGTGACTTCTAGTTGATTCTTTGCTTTGCTCTCCTGATATCTGAAATTTTATGTTTCCAAAACATCAAAGATTGCGTCATGATGTTCATTCGACTGGAAATTTCTTCAGCTTTTTCTTTTCTTCTTAATCTTTGTTTTTCGATTTTACCATCATCACCATTATTATTATTATTATTATTATTATTATACTTTTGTAGGATTTTTTTTCCGTTGCTTTTGTTTTGAGTTTTCGTTTTTTTCTTCTTTTTTTCTTTTCTCTTCTTTTCTTTTCTTGTCTTTCTTTCTTGTCTTTCTTTCTCTCCTTCCCGCTTTCCTTTCCACACTCGATTGATTTCAAAGTCTCAAAGCCTTTCTTGGAGAAGGGAAAGACGGTAAGGGGACGAAATAAGAAGGATCGCATTGGGATGGAGGGTTGGGGAAGGATACGTGGGCGGACCGGAGACCGTTAAAACATTTTTACTTCTTTCATATCGGTGGTGGTGGTGCTGATTGTAGTAGTGGTTGTGCTTAAGGTTTGTGGTGTCGGTGTTAGTAGTGGTAGTTGGGGTTACTGTTCTTAGTAGTGGTGGTCACGGTGGTCGTGATTGAGTCTTCTATAGGTGGTCTTGGTGCTGGTGGAGGTGACGGTAGTAACGGTAAGGAATATATATATATATATATATATATATATATATATATATAGCGATGGCCGTTGTGGCGGCGGTAGTAGTTGTGGTTCTGATTGTAGTCATAATAGTAGCAGTTGTGGCAATAATGGTTGTTGTGATGATGATTGAAATGGTGGTGGTAGTAGTAGTAGCAGTAGTAGTAGTAGTAGCAGCAGCAGCAGTAGTAGTAGCAGTAATAGTAGAAGCAGTAGTAGAAGTAGTAGTAGCAGCAGCAGCAGTAGTAGTAGAAATAGTAGTAGTAGTAGTTGCTATGAATGTTGTGATCGCAATGATGTTTGTAGTAGTGGCAGCTGTGGTGGTGGTTGTGGTAGTGGTGTTTGGGTTTGCAAGTGGTTTTGGCGACGATTGTAGTAGCGTTGTGGTATTGATAGTAGTTGTAGTAGTAGTGCAGGTGGTGATTATGATGGCGGTGATGATTGGTGTGCCAGTGATTGTGACGACAGTAATGGTGGTGGTCGTGGTTATTGTACAGGATGTGGTTGGAGTGGAGGTATTTGCGATGGAAGTCGCTTTGGTCTTAATGGTGGTAGTGGAGGGGTTGTTGTTGTTGTTGTTGTTGTTGGTGGTGGTGGTGGTGGTAGTAGTAGTAGTAATGGTGGTGGCTGGATGATTGTTGTGGAGGTGGTTCCTGTGGTGGTGTTGGTGGTGGTGGTGGAGGTGATTACATTCTTGGGATTATATGAAGAAACGTGTTTGTGTTTAGGGTAAAAGATAAGAAATAACCCATTCTCCATTTCTCTCTTTGTTTTTCTAATGTCTGTGTGTGTGTGTATTCAGTTGTAGTATGTGTGTGCATAGCTATGCATATGTATATCTATATACTTATATAGGTGTGTATAATTTATGGACAAAGATATGTGCGTGTTGGTATGTGTGTGTATATATATATATCCACATATATATACACACATATATATGTATGTGAGCATATATATATATATATCCACATATATACAGACATATGTGTATATATATATATATGTATACATATACATAAGTAAATGTATATTTGTATGTATATATACATACATAAGTATATGTATGTTTGTATACATACATGTATATGTGTGTATGTATATGCACATGTAGATTAAGATACGTATTTGTTTATATGTGTGTGTATATATGCAGATATGTGTGTAGTATGTGTATACACACACACACACACACACACACACACACACACACACACACGTGTGTGTGTGTCCCTTTGTAATCTATACCGCCATATTCCCTTATCCCTCCCACATGTAACCCACTATCCACTTCCCCCCTTTCATGTACACCCTCTACCCCGCCCTCCTTCCCTGCCTCGCTCCGCCACCCCCACCCCACCCCATCCCCACCCCTTGTCCATAACAAATGACTAACCCTTGACGACTCCGAACACCTGCCTCCAAGCTGCAGAAACCTTATTAAGTGTGGTGTGAGCACTACGCACTCGCCTCACTGCACACACACACGCACACACACTCACGCACACACACACACACACACACTCACGCACCCCGAATACAGGATTCCTCTCTCAGTTATAGAGACACTGACGTACATGCATGTATACGACATTCCAGTCCGTTATCTTAATGCGTGTGTGTGTGTGTGTGTCTGTGTAGGTGGGCGTGTATCTATGATTTTTGTAAATGTATGTTACTAAGTATATGTCTGTCTGTCTGTCTGTCTGTGTGTGTGTGTGTATGCGTATCTGATTTTTGTTTATGTATACTACGAAGTATATGTGTGCGCACGTGTGTGTGTGTGTGTGTGTATGTTCCTGTACTTAGATCTATGCCTATGTATATAACAAAGTGTGTGTGTGTGTGTGTGTGTGTGTGTGTGTGTGTGTGTGTGTGTGTGTGTATGTTCCTGTACTTAGATCTATGCCTATGTATATAACAAAGTGTGTGTGTGTGTGTGTGTGTGTGTGTGTGTGTGTGTGTGTGTGTGTGTATGTTCCTGTACTTAGATCTATGCCTATGTATATAACAAAGTGTGTGTGTGTGTGTGTGTGTGTTCCTGTACTTAGATCTATGCCTATGTATATAACAAAGTGTGTGTGTGTGTATGTTCCTGTACTTAGATCTATGCCTATGTATATAACAAAGTGTGTGTGTGTGTGTGTGTGTATGTGTGTGTGTGTGATTGCGCGTACCTGTGTTGTGTATATTACCATGTATATGTGGGAGTGCACATTATGTATGTGTATGTGCGTGTGTGTACGTGTGTGTGTAAGCATGTGTGTATGTATGTGTGTGTAAGCACGTGTGTATGTAAGCATTTGTGTATATATGTATTTATGTATTTGTGTACGCATGTATTACTAAGTATGTGTGTATATGTCTGTTTATTTGTGCGTGCGTGCGTGTGTGAATATGTGTGTGTGTGTGCGTGCTGTATTTCTGATTGCGTGTGTGTTTGTGCTTCTCTGTGTGTGTGTAAATATGTAAGCAAGCAAGTACCAGTTGAGTACTGGGGTCGATGTGATGGACTTCACTCTCTCCTCAGCATTGCTGGCCTTGTACAAAATTAGAGAAACTTGTTTCCTAATAATGTTGGTCTCGGGTTCAGTCCCACTGCAAGGCATCTCGGGTAAATGCCTTCTACTACAGTCTCCGGACTGGGAAATGCCTTATAAATGAATTTGGTAAACGGAAACTGTGTGGAAGCTTTCGCATTTGAATATCTATGCCAGCATCAGACACATCGGGCATCAGCGAATCTGCAACAAAAATGGATATCTTCGTTCGCGAAGCCAGGCCAAGAATGTGTGTGTGTGTGTGTGTGTGTCCTATTAGCAGTTAGCAACCAGTATTGGTTTGTTCGCGTCCCTGTAACTTAGCGATTCGACCAAGGGATTCAATAGAATAAGTACCAGATTTTTTTTAAAAACAAAACAAAAGAGCACATAACGGGGGCGATGTGTTAGATTAAAAAGCCTTCAACGCGGTGCCCCAGCATGGCCGCCGTCCAATGAATGAAAGAAAGTAAAAAGATACGAGATAAAAATATAACTTCCAAATGGTAAATATGCCTTTGAAATGTGAGATAATTCTTACAAAAATTGGGTATTTCTCCGAAATGGGCCCTGAAATTGGATAGCGCTGATTCTGTAGAAGGGCGGAGGAAAAGATTTTAACCCCTGAAAATAGTTTCAAATTATAGGAAAAATAAATTACCGAGTTAACTGTCAATCTGTCAGCAAATTTAGATGTTTATTCCACAGTTGTATCATTAGTCGTAATAGGATAATTAAAACAAGCACATGCGGTGCTCGCCAACACTAACAAAACTCACGCATGCACACACACACACACACACTTTCTCGCATGCTCACGCTAAATATGATACTCTCACACAAACAAACAAACATACATACCGCCTCATACACGCAGCTTCTTCCTCTCTTCCCCACACACGCACACCCTCACTCACTCTCAGATTTTCAAATCCTTTTATACTCTCACTTTCCGTCGTCCTATCTCTGAATCTATCCCTCTCTCTTTCTCTTTCCCTTGCTTTCTCTGTATGTATGTATATGTATATATCTATATATATATACACGGCCTATTCCGTATACGACTATATATATGTATATTCGTTTATTCTTTTACTTGCTTCAGTCATTTTGGCTGCGGCCATGCTGGGGCACCGCCTTTTTTAGTCGAGCAAATCGACTCCAGGACTTAATCTTTGTAAGCCTTGTACTTATTCTATCGGTCTCTTTTGCCGAACGGCTTGGTTACTGGGACGTAAACACACCATGATCGGTTGTCAGGCGATATTGGGAGGGACAAACACACACTATATATATATATATAGATAGATATATATACACACACACGACGGGCTTCTTTCAGTTTCCGTCTACCAAATCCTCTCACAAGGTTTTGGTCGGTCCGAGGCTATAGTGGAAGATGCTTGCCCAAGGTGCCACACAGTGAGACTGAACCCGGAACCATGTGGTTGGTAAGCAAACTACTTACCACTCAGCCACTCCTATATATATATCCCACTACTTCGTTGCAGGGTAACTGTCCGACCTGGTCGCAGAGGTGAGACGAAAATAATGACTCTTCAGTAAATAACAAAAAAATGAATAAATATAGATTTTG
>NC_142953.1:6441628-6446628 GCF_046866305.1 Octopus bimaculoides
TTTTATATGTATACACGCATACACACAGATACACACATATACATATATAGATACATATGCATACATACATACATGCATTCATGCATACATACATGCGTACATATATACATACATGCATACATATATACGTGCATGCCTACATACATACATACATACATACATAGTCGTACATGCATTCATATAGGCATACATATATACATGCCTTACATATATGCATGCATACATATATACATACATATATACATACATATATGCATGCATACATGCATACATACATACCTACATACATATACGCATATATACAAAAAGAGAAAAGGGGAGAGAGATTCCAATGTCCCTTCGAAGTTCCAGCTTTCTGACCTTTTTACCAATATTAGAATTCAATGCTTTTTTTTTCATTTTTTTTTTTACTTTATATGTATGTTTATTATTTTTCTTTATCATTCCTCGTTGTTTGTTTGTTTGTTTTTTTTCTTTTTTTTTCTTTTCGTTTTCGATTCAAATCTAACCTGCGAAGACTTCTCTATAATCAAAAAAGAAAAAGAAAAAAGGAAAAATTACTTATTTCTATATAATTTCGACATCGGTAAAATAATAGATTATTTACGATATTGAGAATACAATATAATCGATTGACTGATCATTCCTGATGATAATAATGGCGGCGGCGGTGCTAGTGGTGGTGGTGGTGGTGGTGGCCGTCGTCGTCATGACGATTGTGATGGCGATGTTGGTGATAGTGATGGTGATGATAGCGATGATGATGATGATGATGATGGTCATCAAATCGACGGATAATACTTGCATGGAATTTCTTTAGGGTGGGGAATTGGGTAAGTGAACGATAATTGGGTTGTTGTTTATTAACCCCCCACAAATCAGAGCTGATCAGAAATATTCCAACCGTGACCATCCCGTCATTTTTTTCCTTTATACAAGGAAAAAAAATCCCCATTGTAGTCTTGTCATTGGACTGTGGTCATGCTGGAGCACCATCTTGTAGGGTTTAGTCGAACAAAGCCATCACAGTACTTATTTTCAGTCTGGTGCCTATTCTATCGATTTCTCTTGTCGAACCGCTAAGTAATGGAGTCGTAAACAAACCCACACCGGTTGTGTGTATGAGTATATGTCTGTATATGTGCATATCCGTGCATGATGTATTTGTGTATGCATACATATGTAGGTGTAAATGTGAGTATATTTTGTGTTCCTGCTTAGACAAATGCATGCGTATAATCACTTTTACGTACGTATGTATATATGTGTAAGTATATTCCTGTATATTTGAATCCGATACACACACACGTACACGCACTCACGCACACACACATATATATATGTGTGTGTGTGTGAGTATAAGCATATATAATTGTGTCTGTGTGTGTGTGAGAGAGAGAGAGAGACACACACACAGAGAGAACATGCATATGTGCATATATGTATTGTGCAGCAAGATAATTTAAGGCCGAAGATAATAAGTTCAGTTGGTACGGAATTAAAGGTCGGAATTAAATCCGCAGCCAGGAACCCATTAAGATGGCTTGATTAACCATCCCCTCTTTCTATATTGGTCATGAATACTAAATCAGTGCAAGCCAGAAAGGTATTTCTTTAGCCATACCATTCACCTCATTCTTTCGTTATTAGGTCAAGAGGAGATACTTATTAATAACTCTTTCTCTCATTCGCCTCAATCCTTCCTTCACATCATGTCTTTTATTCACTTCATTCCTTCATTCGCCTCCGTTATTCATTCACCTGATTCTTCCTTCTATTCACCTCATTCCTGCATATATCTCATTATTTAATTACCTTGTTAATTTCATTGACCTCTGCCATTCATTAAACTCATTCACTTGTTTGCCTCATTCATTCATTCACTCACCTCATTCCTTCTTTCACCTCTATCGTTCATTAACCTTAATCCTCTGTTCTACTCAGTATTTCATTCATTTCCGTCATTCACTTCATTCCTGCACTGCCTTCATTACTTTACTAATCTCTGTCATTTATTAAATGAAAAGATGAAACGCAAAACTGACGTCGTGTGGATTTGAACTCAGAACGTAAAGAGCATGAACAAAGAACGCAAGTCCTTTATTTGCGATGCTCTAACGATTCTGCTCATTCATCACTCTTAATTAATTGGTTATTGCTTGAAATTTTGGCACAAGGCCTGCAATCTTTGGGAATTACGTCAATTACAACAACTAAAATACTCAATTGATATATTCCTTTATCGACCGCCGAAGAATAAAAAGCAAAATTCAGTCCAACAGGAATTGAACCGAGGACGTTGAGAGCCGGAATGCTGTAATGATTCTGCTAGCTCACCAGCTTTATTTAACAAAAAATAAAAAAAAGTGAAATTCAAGCAGTGCATGTGTTTTTATTGGCAAAATGACCTTCCGAAGATACAACATATGTATCAGCTCACAATTTTACATCGAGAAGCTTGAAAAAGAAATAGTAGAAAGTGTGTGTGTGTGTGTAACTGTTAGTATTGACATTTTGAGGGGAAGGGATGAGTCGATTACATCAACTGCTCAATTAATAATGATAATAATAATAATAATAATAATAATAATTTATATCTTTATTGCCCACAGGGAGCTAACCACAGAGGGAACAGACAAAGGTATTAAGTCGATTGCATTGACCCCAGTGCGTAACTGGTACTTATTTAATCGACCCCCCCAAAGAATGTAAGGCAAAGTCGACCTCGGCGGAATTTGAACTCGGAACGTAACGGCAGACGAAATACCGCTAAGCGTTTCGTCCAGCGCGCTAACGATTCTGCCAGCTCCCTGCCGTACTACTACTACTAATAATAATAATAATCTAAATAAATTTGAAACTTGTATCTTCTATTCTTTGACTCTTTTGCACAAATACCCCCCTCCCCCTCTCTCTCTATCTCTCTCTCTCTCTCTCTCTTTCTCTTGTGTTTGATTTTTTTTTTTAGAGTTTTCTTTTTTATTTTTCAAATCTTTATTTTTGAATCCTGTTCCTCTTCTCCATCTCTTTTTACCATTCCTCTTCTGTGAGTATCTCCTCCTCCTCTCCCTCTTTCTCGCATCCGATCCTGAACCCTGCTCTCCTCTCATTCTCAGCATTCGACTTTCTCCCCCTTCCTCCTCCTCCTCCTCCTCCTCTCCCCTCCTCCTCCTCCTCTCCCCCTCTCCCCTCTCTCTCTACCGCTCTTCCCTCCCTCAACCTTAATCTTCATTACTTTTTTTACTCTCTCTCTCCCCCCTACTCCTTACTCTCCCTAAATGCCACAAACATACATTTGTTGACCCCCCACTTCCTCCTTTTTTTTCCTTCCCATCTCACACTTCTACTCCTTCTACCCCTCAGCCATACAGCTTCTCATTATGTCCCCTTTTGCCACTTTAAGATTCCTAAAGTTCCTTTCCCTCTCAATACCCCTTACTTGACTTCACTCTCGCTCTCTTTCACTCTTACCCTCCCTCCTCTCTGCCTCCCTATCCCTCTCTTTCTCACATCTCTCTCTCTCTCTTTCTCTATCTGTCTATCTATCTGTCTGTCTGTCTATTTACCTATCTATCTGTCTCTCTCTGTCTGTCTGTCTGTCTCTGTCTGTCTGTCTATCTCTATCTATCAATATCTATCTATCTGTCAATCTATCTATCCATTTATTTATCTCTGCTATTCACATCAATCTGTAAGTCTGTCTTCCAAATTGTCCCATTCGATCTCACACATTTGGTCCGCACGCGCGCGCGCGCACACACACACACACACACACACACACACACACACACACACACACACACACACACACACACACACACACACACACACACACACACACACACACACACACACACACACAATTCTTCGCCTGCGCCTTTTTTTTTTAACCCCTTTTTTTTTCTTATGGTTTTGTTTTTTCGTTATCCAGGAGGCGTGTAAGGTCTTCCGGTAAGGGTGAGGTTGAGAGAGAGAGAGAGGGAGGGAGGGGGAGAGAGAGAGAATCCTCTTTTGTTAATATTTTCTTTCTTTGCTTCACCCCCCTCCATCCTACTACCATTAACCTTCCAACTCCCACCATTTCCCCCTTACCGCCAAAACGTCACCACCGCCCTTTGTCAACACCTCCTCTACGCCACACCGCCTCATCAACCACCCCCACCCACTCCCCAATCACCACCACCACCGTCAGTAGGCTCGTATCATTAAATCGACGACGGACCCCCTCCCCCCACCGCCATCACAACCACTATTACTGCTATTTCTATTACTACTACCACTACTACTACCACCACTACTACTACTACTACTACTACTACTACTTCTACAACAAATATAACTAACATCAATACTACTACTACCATCACAACTACTACTACTACTACCACCACTACAACTACTACCGCTACTACAGTTGTTTAACTCACACCATCACCATCAATCCCGCTGCCATGTTTCGACTTCCACCTCTCACATTGTTCAACTCTTACTACCACCACCATTACCAATGCCACCCCACCCCTCCACCACATCATAACCACCGCTGCCACTACTACCACCACCACCACCACCACTACAACCACCATTACCAACCCCTCCCTCCACTGTCACCGCCATTATCGCCACCACCACCACCACCATTAGTATCACATCCCCTAAATTATTCACCCACACCTCGTTGCTTTTTTTTCCATAGTATTTTCTGCCCGTCCCATTATTTCCTCTCTCTTTTCTTTATAGAGAGACTGAGAAAGTGACAGAGAGAATGCGAGAAACTGAGAGAAAGACAGACATGTTTAGGGAGAGGAAGGGAGAGAGGGGGATAGACAGAGAGAGACAGGCAAAGACCTGGGCGGAGAGCGATAGACGGGAGAGACATATGTAGAGAGAAACGTTTGTAGAGAAGTTAGTTACAGAAAATGAGAGACCATTATATCCAGGAACAGAGAGAGAGAGAGAGAGAGAGATAGAGAGACGTTCGTGTGTCTATATATATATAT
>NC_142953.1:6454128-6456628 GCF_046866305.1 Octopus bimaculoides
AATTAAATTTAAATGTTGAAGTGAATCTAACGGATTTTGTGTGTTATTTTAAATGGCTTATAAACACCTTCCACGCTGCAATTGTTTTCGTTCCAGCACACGATCTCAGATCAGGTCACTTGCTATGCAAGTACATCTCCGTAATATATATATATATATATATATATATATATATATATATATATATATATATATAATATAATATAGGATAAATTCTTTATAAGAATTTATCAAGTAGTCAGCGTGAAAAAACCTCATAATGAAAAAATAACGAAAAATTTCGTAATGAAAAGATTCATCGTTTCTCCATAGATATATTTAAATATATATAAAGGGCATTAACTGTGTATTAATACCTCACGCTATCGAGGGACTAAATAAGTCAAAGAACTACCGTAGCTCTTTGACTTATTTAGTCCCTCGATAGCGTGAGGTATTAATACACAGTTAATGCCCTTTATATATATTTATTTATTTATATATATATATAATATTTATATATATATATAATATTTATATATATATATATAATATTTATATATATATATAATATTTATATATATATATAATATTTATATATATATATAATATTTATATATATATATAATATTTATATATATATATAATATTTATATATATATATAATATTTATATATATATATATTATATATATATATATATATATATATATATATATATATATATATATATATATGCATAATTATGTATATCCGTGTGTGTGTTTGTATGCTAACATAGGTTGCGTGTGTATAATACACACACACACACACACACGTTCTTTTTGTGGTTATTACTCACAAGTGGTATTTAGAAATGTCCACATCATCATTATTCTTATCAATGCAGTCAGCAGCATCCCTATCACCATCTTCATCTTTACAATCGTCATCATCAACATGGTCGTTGTCAGCTGTGTTCGCCATGTTGTCATTGTCAGTGTTGTTATTGTTACTGTTGTCGTCGTTGTTGTTGTTGTTGCAATCAGTTGTTTTTTTTAATTATTATTGCTAATATTTATTGACAGCTGAAGGAGGCGAGCTGGCAGAATCGTTAGCACGCCAGACGAAATGGTGAGTGGCATTTCGTCCGTCTTTACGTCCCGAGTTTAAAACTTCGCTGAGGTCGACTTTGCCTTTCGTCCTACTGGGAACGATGAAATAAGTCCCAGTTGAGTCGATGTAATTGTTCGACTAAAACACTTGAAGGCGGTGTCCCAGCATGACCACAGTCCAATAACTAAAACAAGTACACATATATATATATATATATATATATATATATATATATATATATATATATATATATACATTTATCTGTATATATGTATGTATGTGTATACATATATATGACAGTCTGTTAAAGTCTGTCATACCGGCCATGACGAAGGGAAATAGCCCTGAAACTCGTGTCGCCTTTATATATTTATATTTATATATTTATATATTTGATCCTTTATATTGAACACTCAATATTTCATCTACATTCAATACTTTCTTTCATGGTGCCATCCATTTTTATTTTATTTTATTTTATATCATATATTGTATATTATATTATATATTGTATATTCCATATTCTATACCCCACATTGGTTCTGCAGGAATATAAATAAAACATAAAAAACAGACAGTGTTGGAACTCTTTTAAACTAAATCATATATATATATATATATATAAATGCACATGTAGATATATATATATATATATATATATATATATATATATATATATATATAAATGCACATGTAGATATATACATATATCTATACACATATTATACACACATATCTATAACGTAATTCTATGGCTTATGGAATGCCTTTGAAAAAAAAGTCGGCTGAGATAGGCATGGCTGGACTGTCATTCGCATCGGTTCCATTTAAATGTGGTTTGATTTTACAATTGATATGGCTACTTTCTTGTTTTTAATGACATACAGATATGACTAAAGATTGCGAAATAACGAAAGGGGCCTATCAATCAAAATGATCACTCGACCCCCTTTGGTTTTACCATTTACAGACAAAGTAATAACGCGCATGTCCTCTCATGATGTAATGGAAGGAAAAGGGTTTTTCTCAATCGAAGTTTTGGCCCTCAACTGCAGAGTGTACCCAGCAAAACCGTTCGATGAACCAACTGATTGCGTTAAATCGTGGGGCGGATTTAAAGTTCTGCCAGCCAAGAATTCTGAACTTAAAGAACTGGAACGAAATATAGCAATGCTTCTCCTCCGATGGTGTAACGATTCCGTTAGTCAATTGTCTTAAACTGGACTGGTTCCATAGTATCGTACCTGAAAGAACGAGAGGCAAGGTTGACCGCGGTAAGTTGAAGAGAGAGGACTAATTACATCGACCTCCAGTGTTTCACTGGTACTTAATTTATCGATCCCGAAAGGATGGAAGGCAAAGTCGAACTCGGTTAATAATAATTATTTCTTTATTGCTTGCAATGGGCTAAACATAGAGGGGGACAA
>NC_142953.1:6461628-6469128 GCF_046866305.1 Octopus bimaculoides
CACTGCGTTTGTGTGTATGATGCAAGGGAGATGATTGGAATCGCTTAGTAGTGCGTGTGTGCTGTGTGTTGGTAACTTTGTAGTTTAACTGTGGAAATTCAATGCTTATGTCTAGCTATGTACTTTAACTTTCTAAATTAACTTAACGTTTATTAGTTACAGCGTATTAAACGGTTATATTAGTAAATGATTACATAATTTTCAAAGTACTATAATCTTGATTAATACGCAAAATTGCTATAGAAAACTAAATAGTGAAAAACTTTAAAGAACGTAAAATGGAAATAATTATTGCTCGTTAACAACTTATATTTGTGAGAATGTATGCATATATGTGTATTTATATATATATATCTATATATATATATGAGATATGCGTGTATATGTTTATATGTATATGTGTGTTTGTATGTATATACGTGTGTCTATAAACACATACAAGATATGTGGGTGCACGTACAAACACACACACATACACACAGCGATACACCTGTCTTTAACTATACACCTATCTCATCGATAGGTGTATATTCTCATTTACAAATAACTGTTTATTTCTTCCTGTAAAACTTCATCGATAAATAATTAAGCATTTGTAAAAAACTTTTCCCTTCAGTAACATCTTTTCTCATTCACTTCTCTCTCAGTTCTAGTATTTTAATTACTTTGCTGTCCCATTCTAATTTGGATGAGTAGATACATGACTTTACGCCGAATTCTGAATTAATCACCCCCAGATAATCCCTCGTAACTTTTTTTTGGGGGGGGGGGGCAATTTTCAGAAACTTTTTTGCGAATTTTTGTTCTACAGGAATTTTTCGGATTATTTTTTGTATTCTTTTGTCTGTTTCTGTCATTTTGACTACGGCCATGCTGGAGCACCACTTTAAGGGATTTTAGTCGAACAAACTGACCCTAGTACCTATTCTATTGGTCCCTTTTGCTGAACTGCTACGTTATGGACACATAAACACACCGACATACATACATACATACATACATATATATATACATATATATATATATATATATATATACATATATATGCATACTGACACACACACACACACACACACACATATATATACACACATATATATGCATGCTCACACACACACACACACATATATTGATTAATTATAAAAGCACACATGCATACATATTTACAATTACGTTTGTGTGAATGTGTATGCAAAGCTATGTGTGTGTGAGCGCGTGCGCGCGTCTTTTAATGATCTTGACTGTATTAAATGAGATGCATTGATTACTTTATGAAGTTTGGCTACAAATGCGATGAAAGCCCAAGGGACAAGACTCTGATTGTGTCTGTGTCTGTATGCATACACACACACACACACACACACACACACACACACACACACACGTATATATATATATATATATATATATATATATATATATATATATATATATACATACGTACGTAGATCATCATCATCATGATGGGCACTAAATGATGATGACAGTTTGTATATGTATGGGTATATATGTTTGTGTGTGTGTGTGTGTTCATGTGGCCCTCCCTCCTCGCTTCCCCAAACACACCTCACATATAATTTCTGTCGTTGCTTAATGAATTGTTCAGACATACAGTGGAACCTGTTGTAATTATTCCTCATTTAAAAGGTCATCAGTTCAGAGAGGGACAAATGCCACCCCGCTACCATTAAGAAATAAAATAAAAAAAAAAAAAAAAAAAACACATCACACCACCATCACTGCCAACATTCATTCATCACCGCAGTCACCATCTTTCCTTCTCTTCGCACCACCTGGCCACTACCGCTACCACCAACACCACCACACCTCTCCCAATGTCGCTGCCCACCCCCTCACCGCAACCACCACTGCCATCGCCACCCACCAATACCATCGTTTACAGCAATCACATAATTAAACACCCCCACCCACTGCTACCATCAGCACCACATCCCGGCAGCCCTCACCACAACCGCACTACAACACTAACACTGTTGCTATCCGCTCTTCCACCCCACCGCCCCTGCGATTGCCATTTCTAACCATCATTATTTACTGGTGCTACCATTTATTATTGGTGGCACCAGTGCCAACAGCACCACCACCACCACCACCACCACTGTTATCCATGATTCTACACCACCACCACTACCACCACCAACACCACCTTCGTCAGTTCCCAATCATTAGTACCATAATAATCACTCAGCTATCAACACCACCACCACCACCTCTGCCACCACCCATGGCCATCGGTCTCTTCACCCTCTTGCTACCACTTTATGATCATCATCATCCCCCTGATACATCTACCCCCTCCCCCCCGCTTTAATCTTTAAATGCAACCAACCGCCTGTTCCATCTCTATCACCGTCATCATCATCATCGTCGTCGCCATCAATCACCATCAATCACCATCACCAGTCATCAGCACCGAAATCACCACCACCACCACCACCCCTGCCAACGTCACCATCAATACCCCAACGACATCGGCACACCACCACCAGCACAGCCACCACCACCATTGACACTACCGTTGCTACTAGCACCATCACCACTCTCATCACCACCACCACCACCACCACCACCACTACTGTCTGACCTGAGGCAAGAAAGAGAGAGAGGGAGAGAAAGAGAAAGAGAGAGAGAAAGTAATATTGATTCAATACAGAACTCCACTACCAAAGTTTGGCAGCAGATTAATAATGAAAACCTGCTCCTTTGACACACATTATTATTTCCTTTACAAGTTTCACCCCCACCCCCACCCCTCCCTCCTTTATACCCCCACCCCACCCCCACCCCCACCCCACCCTTTTCTATTTCATGTGAATCATGATGTCTTTCACACACTTTCTCTTCTTATTATTCATACTGTTGTAGAAGGCAGCGTGATGGCAGAACTGTTAGCACGCCGGACAATAATGTTTACTAGCATCCCGTCTTGTCTTTACATTGAGTTCAAATTCCCTTAGCTTCAGTTTTGCCTTTCATCCTTTCGGGGTTCATAAAATGCGTACCGATTGAACGCTGGGGTTTGATGTAATCAACTTATGTTTACCCCTGATATCATAAGCCTTGTACCAAAGTCTGAAAGCGTCATTCACACCGTGTAAGCCAATGACCTAGCAGTTCTGAGTTCAAATTCCACCAAGGTTGATTTTACCTTTCATCCTTTTGGGGTTCATAAAATAAGTACCAGTTGAACACTCGGATCGATGTAATCAACTTACCCTCATTCACACCTTGTAAGGCAATGAGCTGGTAGTTCTGGGTTCAAATTCCAAGGTCGGTTTTGCTTTTCATCCTTTTGGGGGTCGATAAAATTAGTACCAGTTGAATACTGGGGGTCGACGTAATTGACTTACCCTTACTCCCTGAAAGCATAAGCCTTGTACCAAAATCTGAAAGCCTCATTCACACCATATAAGGCAATGAGCTGGTAGTTCTGGGTTCAAATTTCACCAAGGTCGGTTTTGCCTTTCATCCATTCAGGGTCGATAAAATTAGTACCAGCTGAACATTGGGGTCAGTGTAATTGACTTACCCCTCCCCTCAAATCTGCTGGCATACATACAGGTGTATATGTTGTATTTACTCTTCTTGCTACTCTGAGTTTCTCAATTCATATATTTGTCTTTGTCACCAGAAAAGATACACCGATGTATATTTTTATGTGGCTTAAAGAATATATAATGTTTGCAAGTGGAAGAAGCTTTCATCAACAGCCAGTGATTAATCTCCTACTGAGGATGGAGTAACCACCCAGAAACCATGGTCAGTGAGTATCACGTAAGGCTGGAGATGGGAGCAATGACCTCCCTTGTAAACCCTATCCGGACACAAACTGTGTATTGATAGCCAGCTGGAAAAGATGTATTCCTGAGGCTTAAACAACAGTAATAACGTTCTTTATAGGACCACCACATTCTGTTGGAAAATAAAATTTACTTTATTTTATTTATTTTTGTTTAAATCACAAGACATATTGGTGAACCCAGAGCTGTGAATGAAGATACTTGCCTAAGGTGCCATGTTGTGGAATCCAACGAAAAACCATTGGATAGCAAAGCTAAAATTCTTAACATCGTGCTCAAACCTACACACAGACACACACACATGTATGCATACATTTACATGCATCTGGCATATAATTGGGGGGAAGGGGGTTCCCCCCTACTTTTCTGTTGGTACTTTGCCCCTTCTAGCAATTTATAATTTTTGATAATAAAGTAAATCTTAACTTTAAAGGTTAAAAAAAATTTCTAAAAAGATGGTGTACACGCATACACACGAAATATATATATATCTATATACATGCATATATATATACATACATATATATATATATATATATATATATATATATATACATACATACATACATATGTGTGTGTATGCATACATATATATACATATATATATATATATATATATATATATACAGGCATATATATATATATATGTTATATTTGTTTGTTTGTTTGTATTTATAATATCATATACTAATTCCAAATATTTCTTTTTTCAAAACTTAATTTAAGAGCATCATAAACAAGCTTTTATTGTATCTTCTTAGTTTACCAGTTCATCCTCGGTACGTACGCATGTGTGTAAGGTTTTAAAGCCAATCTAAACGTTGCAGCTGTATGTATGTCTGTGTTTATATATGTATATATATGTTTATGCTGTGTATTTTTGTATATGTATATATATATAAAGAAAGACAGTAAGAGAGACAAAAGGGAGAGACAGGGTATAATATGATTGTATATCTGCTGTGTTTGTGTATATGCAGACATATATATATATATATATATCCACATATATATGTATGTATATATATATGTATGTGTATATATATATTTTATAGCAGTGTATTTGTTAATGTATTTTATGTGTGCATATGAATAAAGTCAATTTGTGTGCAATGTTATATAAAACGAATATGGTTTAAGAAATCTGTGTGTGTGTGTGGAGTTTGTGTGTGTGGAGTTTGTGTGTGTGGGGGAGGATGGGGTTGTATGGTCATGTTTTGAAATTTTGGTAAAAATAACAGAAATAATTTCTATGCCTAAGAAAAACACACCACACTCGAACACACACGTTACATGAATATATACAAATATAAATAACGCACAAACACATCTACACACACATACACACACACAAGCGTAACACACAGACAGATGAATATCACAGACACATATGAATAAAGACACAAACACCACACACAAATAGATTTTTAGTAAAAAGGGGTCAAAAGAAAATGTTCCCATCAATACATTACCGATTTCTTAGGGGTCTAATTAAAATGCCATTTAATAAAACATTTTTTTTAAAATCTCAGTTTAGGCTTTTTAGAATTTTTAATTACATATACATATTACATGTGTGTGTGTGTGTGTGTGTGTGTGTGTGTAAGCACAAGAATTCTCCAAACTTATCTCCAGTAGGAAAAAGACTCAGATTTATTCAAAAAGACTATATAGACCAAACTACCAGATCCTTTCTACGATAGGCACAAAGCCTGAAATTCTTGGGCAGGGGGCTAGTTGATTACATCAACCCCCCAGTACTTGACTGGTATTTTATTTTATCAACTCCAAAACGATGGAAAGCAAAGTCAATCTTGGTGCAATTTGATCTCAGAACATGAAGACAGCATACTACTAAGCATTTTGTCCGGCTTCTTAACGGTTCTACCAAATAAGGAGGAGGAGGAGGGTTTCTGATTTAGACACAAGGCCAGCAATTCTGAAGGAATGGGTTTAGTCTCTACACTAAACCCTAGAACTCAACATCTTTATATTATCAACCCCAAAATGCTGACTGGCAAAGTTCATCTTGTGTGTGTGTTTGTGTGTGTGTAAAGAGATGATTAGTAGATTGGTAGGCACCAGTATATAAGTTACACTTTACTTCTTACTTTGATGTATTCACTTCATTTTATTTTTATTGTCTTTTTTTCTTTCATTTAATATATTTTTTTTTTTTTTTTTTTTTACTAATGTGATTTTCTATATTCTTCCAGGAATGGCTAAAGGGAAATTTTCACTACTAACCATGTCTTGGTGGATACTATGTGTTCAGACTGTACTAGTTTATGGTAAGTACCTTTTCTCTCTCTGCATGTACACATATATATATATTTCGAATTGGGGTAGTTTTGGTGAAGCATCATGTGATGTTATTTCAAAGAGATTTGTTGTGTAAGGCCAGAGCAACATGGGAAGATATAAAATAAACTAAAAAAGGAAAACAAAACAAAACAAAGTTGTATTATTACCTTATATTTCTATATTTGGGGGCTATGATCCCTTATAAGTTAACAACACCTGAAAAGGTGGCACCTAAAATGCTATGCCAAAACTGTAATCCATGCAGCCTCTACATCAACCATTATGGCCCAATTGTTCTCCACACGAAGATCAAACAATTCCTCGGAATTGCCATCAGGACCATGTTTTACCTGCTGTCATTAACAATGTTCCTGCACCATGATGATGATGATGATGAACATCATCATCATCATCACTAACTTCATTGTTGTCAATATCAAGGCGTCGAGCTGGCAGAATCGTTAGCACGCTGGACAAAATGCTTAGCGGTATTTCATCTGTCTTTACGTTCTGGGTTCAAATTCCGCCGAGGTCAACTTTACTTTTCATCCTTTCGGGATTGATAAATTAAGTACCAGTTGCATACTGGGGTTGATCTAATCAACTGGTCCCCTCCCCAATTTTCGGGCCTTGTGCTTAGAGTAGAAAAGAATATTATATCTTTAGCGGTAATTCATCTGTCTTTATGTTCTGAGTTCAAATTCCACCGAGACCAACTTTGCCTTTCATCCTTTCGGGGGTCGATAAATTAAGTACCAGTTGCGTACTGGGTTGATCTAATCGACTGGCCTTGTGCCTAGAGTACAAAACAATATCATCAGTAGTGGCAATAGCATCAACGGCATAAACATCATCATCACCATCATTATCCTCCTCATCATCATTATCATCACCGTTGTCGTCCTCATCTTTATAACCAGAATCTTCATCACCATTGTCATCATCGTCATCAACATCATCATCATTTGACAACCGTTTTTCCATGCTGTCATGGGTTGGACTGGTTCTACAGGCGCTGGTGAGTTACACAACTGCATCAAGCTCCAGTGTTCCTTTCAGCATGGTTTCTACCACTGGATTGCCCTTCCTAACTCCAACATGTGCCCCACCCCCCACCCACCCACCCCCATCTGGGTACATATTTTTGTCCTTTTGCTCTTCTTCCCCACTTTTTTTGTCGTTTGAAGAATCGGCAATGTGAAACGCAAAAGAAACGATTCCGGAGGCTCTGCTTTTTCAGTTCTCATTTGTAGATGACTTATTTTCACATGTAATAAAACTTCCTGCCCCATGCACCCAGAATCACACACACACACATGTATACAAATTATTTCATTCATGTAACTCCAGCCAAATCTGCTGAGTGCTACTTTCA
>NC_142953.1:6479128-6484128 GCF_046866305.1 Octopus bimaculoides
GTGTATATATATATATGTGTGTGTATATATATATGTGTGTATGTGTATATGTATATATATATATATGTGTGTGTATATATATATATACGTGTGTGTATATATGTGCATTTATGTATATATATATGTGTATATATATGTATATGTGTGTATATATATATGTGTATATATATGTGTGTGTGTGTATGTCTGTATATACATATGTGCGTGTATATATATATATACATGTATGTGTATACACACGCGCATATATATATATATATATATATATATATATATATATATATATATACTCACTGCTTTTTTGATATATCACTGTGTTTGTATCATGTCATTTCTGTGATATTGATCGCCTCTTTCTCCACCTTCCTCTTCCCGTTGCTCTTTCTTCTCTTTCTCTTTCCTCCTTCTCCTCCCCCTTCATCCCACTCATTCTCCTTTCCTTTATTCTCGTCACAACCAACATACAAAAACCACTCCTTCCATTCTGCTCCTCTTACCTTCACTCTCTCGCCATCTTCATCGTCTCTCTCTTCTGCTTTTGGGGAAAATCGCTTCTTCGTTCCTTCGTTCGTTCATCTCTTCGGTCACCACCCACTCCTCCACCTCCCTTGGCTTCCTCCGCTGCATTTGGTGGTATGTCAGAGGGAAACAAGGGACTCAGTTGCGTGTGTTGTGTAGGGAGAGGATTGTTGGTTGGTTTCCTTAGTTAAGTTATGGGATTAACCGTGACAAATCCCTTATCATCATTGATTTATCAGTTAAAGTTTCTGCAGTCTGCTTTACATACAGCACTCGGAACGCCCAACCACCTTACCATCCAGCCAGCCAGCCAGTTAGCCAACGGGTCAAGCCATCCAACCTACCAATCAGCTATCCAACCAGCGAACTGGCTGTTCAACCGACCAGCTATCAAATCTACCCGTCGACCGACCAACCATCACATCCACCAGCCCACCAACTAACCAACGAACCATTCAACCAACTAACTGACCGACCAGCCAGCCAAGTGACCAACCGTCAAATCCATCAATCCTCTGACCAACCACCTAACCATCCATCCAACCAAACTATGCGACTAACTTACTATGTCAAATTTCCCTGGTCGTTCCTGGCCCACCAATCACTGCAGAGCAATACAACAGCAACACCATCACTATCAGCATGAGTATATTCAATATGGCGAGCATTTCGTAATATTACTACCATGACCACCACTGCCGAATTAGCTGCCCACCACCATTACTAACCGACGAGCAATATGAGGCCAACCATTTACCGCCATCACCACAACTATCATCATCATTATTGTCATCATCTCTAAGGAGACCCAATCTGTAAAGCTCTAGGGGTTGTTGGCACTCCGTGGCTTACGACGTCGAGGGTTCCAGTTGATCCGATCAACGGAACAGCCTGCTCGTGAAATTAACGTGCAAGTGGCTGAGCACTCCACAGACACGTGTACCCTTAACGTAGTTCTCGAGGATATTCAGTGTGACACAGTGTGACAAGGCTGGCCCTTTGAATTACAGGCACAACAGAAACAGGAAGTGAGAGAAAGTTGTGGTGAAAGAGTACAGCATGGTTCGCCACCACCCCCTGCAGGAGCCTCGTGGAGGTAGTACTGGGGATCCGTGAACTAAATTCAAAATTTTATATATATATATATATATATATATATATATATATATATATATATATATATATATATATATATATATATATATATATGGCCCAGTGGTTAGAGCGTCGATCTTACGAAGGTGAGGTTGTGAGTTCGAATCCCGGACCGGGCTGCGTGCTGTGTTCTTGAGCAAGACATTTTGTTTCACGTTGCTCCAGTTCACTCAGCTGTAGAAATGAGTTGCGACGTCACAGGTACCAAGCTGTATCGGCCCCTTTGCCTTTCCATTGGATAACACTGGTGGCGTGGAGAGGGGAGGCTGGTATGCATGGGCGACTGCTGGTCTTTTATAAACAACCTTGCCGGGAATTGTGCCTGGGAGGGCAAGTTTCTAGGTGCAATCACATGGTCAGTCATGACCGAAAGGGGATCTCAGCATTCCTCACCAGCACCCATCACCGACCCTATCGCATCACCGACTCCTTCACCTGCACGTCTACCAACATCATATATTGCCTCTCCTGCTCTCTCTGCCAATCCCTGTACATCGGACAAACGGGGCGGCGCCTGGCCGACCGATTCGCGGAACACCTCCGAGATATCAACGTCGGCAATGACACCCCGGTGTCACGCCACTTCCGTTCTGCCGGCCACTCCTTGCGGCAACACCTGTCGGTGTTTGGACTGTCCATGCACAGGGGCCATCCGGACTCCCGTTTGCGCCGTGAACAGGGATTAATCTTCTATCTTCGCTCCTTTGCGCCACATGGGCTCAACTCCCCTCCACTCTTCATCTAACCCCCTCCTCCTGTCTCTCTCCCCCACCCCCCCCCCTCCTACCACCCATCTCTCCCCTCCCCCACCTCCTGCTCCGACTCCTACTTCTTTGTACGTCTCTTCACCTCTCTTCATACTTCTCTCCACTCCCACTTCTCTTCACCCCTACTCTTTCTCTCCTCTCTCTTACTCTCTCTCACTCTCTTCTCTCGTACTCCCCCCTCTCTCACTCTTACTCTCTACACTCTTACTCTCCTACTCTTTCACTCCTCTTTCTCTCCTCTCTCTTACTCTCTCTCACTCTCTTCTCTCGTACTCCCCCTCCCCCTCTCCCGTACTCCCCCCTCTCTCACCCGTACTCCCCCCTCTCTCACTCTTACTCTCTACACTCTTACTCTCCTACTCTCTACACTCTTACTCTCTTACTCTCTCACCCTTACTCTCTCACTCTCTTCCCCTCTCTCTCACTCTCTTTCTCACCCTTACTCTCTCACTCTCTTCCCCTCTCTCTCACTCTCTTTCTCTTCCTTTCTTCTTCCCCCCCATACCCCTCTTCCCTCTCTCTCACTCTCTTTCTCTTCCTCTCTTTCTCTTCCTCTCTTTCTCCCCCCATACCCACCTTCCCCTCTTTCTCCCCCCATACCCACCTTCCCCCTCTCTCAATCCCCCTTCCCTCTCTTATACCCACCCTCTCTCCTCTCTTCCTCTCCCCTCCCATACCCATCTTCCCCCTCTCTTACATCGACCTTCCCCTTCTCCCTCCTCGTCAACACTCCCTCATAAGCTCATCCCACCACACCCCAACACACTCCTACTCTACCTTCCCACTCCACCCCATCCAATTCCTTACACCCACCACCCACCCCTACCCACATACCCCACCCTACCCACATACCCCTACCTCTACCCCACACTCCACCCATGCCTTCCCCACCTCCCAACACCCTCACATCACACCACACCAATACCCTTGCATCACACCACGCACACCACACCAATACCCTCGCATCACACCACGCACACACTACAACTGACCAACTACTTTCTCCCTTTCTCCCTTCCCCCATTTTCACACTACATACGTCAAGATCACCAGCAGTCTACCTCCCACACACAGCCCCTCGTTCCCGATCACCGTTCGTTATCTCCCCCTTTCTTAGCTCTCCTGAAATAAGAATTTCTAACTTCCGGTCAGTCAGCCATTGTTATGATCGGCCATTATTATGATTGACCGTTGACTGAACACTATTCAATTTTTTTTCTCCGTGTTTTTCTCCTTGTCTCCGTATTCTTTCTGTTGAAGAGCGTAGCTCGAAACGTCAAAGACTTTCCGTATTCCCGAGCGTCATACTAATATATACTTTTGTTATTTACACCACCTGTCCTCGTCTGTTGTTATTTTTTGTATAATCTCCCATATATATATATATATATATATATATATACATATATATATATATATATATATGAGGATAAGCATATTAAAAGTGTCCGTAGGAAAACTCATTTCAATAAAAGGGGTCTTCGGGAAAAGTCATTTAAATAAAAGGGTTGGGAACCACTGTGAAAAGGCCATCGAATACACTCAAAGCTAGACACATGGATGGATGGATAGATAGATAGATAGGTTGATAGATAGATAGAGACAGACAGACAGATACGATACGATAATTGTGCGTATTTAGAAGGCTGGTTAATAACGGAGCAAAGGTATGGGCTGGTTGTTAATCGGGTGCATATTCGGCTGTCAGGGTAATTGGATAGATGAGAATATGCGGGTGGGTGGGGTGGAAGGACAAGTGATTGTAGTGGTGGTAGTAATAGTAGTGGTGGTGGTGGTGGTGGTGGTGGTGGTTTCCAGCTGCAATGGAGACGGCGATAGAAGGAGAGTTAATGGCAGTAACAGTGGTGGTGGTGGTGACAGCGGTGACGGTGTTGCTCGTAAAGGTGGAGATGGAGGCGGCGGTGGCGACCGTGTTGGTAGTTGTTGTTACAATGGTGGTAGTAGTAGTAGTAGTAGTAGTTACGGACTTTATGGCGTTATCGCATGTTTCGCTTTAATTTACTCAACCGAGATAACCCTTTATTCCATTATTACATCATTAATTACAGTTAATAATTCCCCTTTCTGACCTCTTCTTCTCCTCGTCTACCTCCTCCTCCTCCACCCCCTTTTTTCTTCTTCTTGTATTTCATTCGTCTTCTCTTTCCCCTCCTTCTTCTCCGTCATCTCGTTAAAGACGATGGTAAGATCTGTAAAATGGCTGACAAATTGAGAAGCGATCTATTGTATCGTTCAATTTTACATCTTGAGTTCGGTTTCATCAAAATCTACATTTTTACCGTTCATCCCTTGAGGGATGTCCGAGCGAAGTTGGTTAACGATCGTTGGTATGTCCGACCCTTAAATCTTTACTTCCATACATTGAACCAATATTTCTTACCACTTCCATTGCTGAAGAACCCGTTTTGAATGTATACATCATGTAGTGTCTGGTAAGGGTCTGATCTAGACCCATTTTTTTCTTACATAGTCTATGGAGATATTTTTTTGTACTCCAAATGAAAATCCCAAAGCATTTAGCTGTTTAGGCGACTCGAC
>NC_142953.1:6491628-6496628 GCF_046866305.1 Octopus bimaculoides
ACCAGCAGCAGAAACATCATCACCAACAGCAGCATCGTCGTCATCATCATCATCATCATCAACACCATCATCATCTTTATCTCCAGCGTTGTTGGTGTTCTTCATCTTCTCCCCTTCTTCTTCTTACTATTATTATTATTATTATTATTATTATTATTATTCTAAATTTAATTGGACTGAACGAATATACACTTATGGTGATGAAAATAATAGCATTGATATTACGATTACTAATACTACTTAATAATAATAATAATAATAATAATAATAGTAATAATTGATACTGGTTTTATTGGCCATAAGGGCTAATATCAATTAAAAGCATGTAAGGACGAAGACAGGACGAAGGTTACAAAGGGTTTTGTCCGAAAAGAAAACTCGTGTAAACAATAGAAAAACAGAGAAAGATATAACAAATAAAACTCCCAATAGGGGGAGGCGTTATAATAATAATAATAATAATAATAATAATAATAATTTCTTTAGTAGCAACTAAGGCTTGACAAGAAAACGTGGGGGACGGTACGGCACGATACAATTTAGGATTACATAAAACCATATAAAAAAAAAGTAAAACAGAAAACCAAGAAATATAAACAAGGAATGATCCACCAGAAGAAGGGACATTTCCGAGGGTTACACGTGGAAACCCCACCTCCTGCGGTCAGATTGATGTCTAAAGCAAGTGCCGTCTCTCATTTGTTCTCCTAAGCTATATTCATGCTGTTTGTACGATACCAATGGTTTCATGCAAACATTATGAAATTATTCAATCGCAGTTTGAATAATACTGGCAGTTCAGCCAATTTTCTTAGGCTCAGTGGCTAACACAAATACATATATTTACACACACACACGCACGCACGCACGCACGCACGCACGGATACATAGAAAAATTGTTACACACTTTAAATTATAGTTATCAATTTTTAATTTGTTTACACGCGCACACGCGTTTATGTAATTGCTAGTGCTTATATATATATATATGAGACAGAAGAGGGAATCAGATTGAGAGCGCGTGTATAAACTGTGAAAGTAAAGCCGAAAACACTGGAATATAATGGGTTGGAAGCGGGGGGAGGTTGTAATATACGATTAGAAATCTCTCTCCCTCTCTTTAACGCAACATCAACAACCATAGAATTCACGTATAGCATCACGAAATTGTGAATATGTATATATGAATATATATATATATAATATATATCTATATATGCATATATATATCTATATATGCATATATATATAAATATATATCTATATATGCATATATATATAAATATATATCTATATATGCATATATATATATATCTATATATGCATATATATATATATATATATATATATATATATATATATATATATATGCATATATATATATATATATATATATATATGCATATATATATATATATATATATATATATATGCATATATATATATATATATATATATGCATATATATATATATATATATATGCATATATATATAAATATATATCTATATATGCATATATATATATATATATATCTATATATGCATATATATATATATATATATATATATATATATATATATATATATATATATTCATATAGGCATATATGTATACGTACGTACATCCATTCATATATGCAGACATTTGTGAGTGTGTATACATATATATAATACATGTGTACATATACGCATATACGTACACACGCACAGATAAATAGATATACATATGTATGTATACGTGTGTGTGCTTGTATGAATATGCATGTATCTACAAACACACATATATATACATTATATACATTATGTATACATACACATATATTATATATATATATATATAATACACATATATACATACACACATAAATTTTATATATATATATATATAATACACATATACATACACACATATAAATTATATATATACATATAATAGCATTATGCATACATACACACATATAAATTATATATATACGTAAATGTATAAATTTATAATCATATTTGACATAATCATAATGTAATGGGGGGAAAATAATTTGCTAGTTATTAATATTCCTGGTGGGTAGAGGTGTTGTTTTTTTATTTTATTTCTTCAATTACATCTCATTATCTCTATAAGCTGAATGAAGATTATTATTTTTGCGAGTGAGGAGTTGGGGAGTGCGGATTTTTTTTTTAATATATCCTTGCTTTTTGTATATATTAATGTGTGTGTGTGTGTGTGTGTGTGTGTGTGATCATTCCGTTAAAAGTACAACATTAATGGTGGGGCTTGTAGTGAAAGAGATAGGTGTGGGGTGGTTTCGGTTATGGTGTGAGAGGGGCGGGGGAAGAATCGGGGATCAGTAGAGTGGGTATAGAAAGAATAGCATAAATCATAAACGGAAAATGAAGGCAGGGCCGTGTTAAACCAGTGGAGAATTGAGATAAGGTTGAGGAGTCAGGCGTTGTGCACACCACTGTACTACCCCAACAGGCCATAACACGACCACAATCAACATATCTTATACGAATATGTCGTATTACAAATACAACACGCTGGAACAAATGCAGTATTATACCCATACAGTGAAAGAACCTACAACAACGCTACATACAACATCGTGGCACTCCGTCGCTAACGACGGCGATGGTTCCAGTTGATCCGATCAACGGAACAGCCTGCTCGTGAAATTAACGTGCAAGTGGCTGAGCACTCCACAGATATGTGTACCCTTAATGTAGTTCTCGGGGAGATTCAGCGTGACACAGAGTGTGACAAGGCTGGTCCCTTTGAAATACAGGTACAACAGAAACAGGAAGAAAGTTGTGGTGAAAGAGTACGGTAGGATTCGCCACCATCCCCTGCCGGAGCCACGTGGAGCTTTAGGTGTTTTCGCTCAATAAACACTAACAGCGCCTGGTCTGGGAAGAATCGAAACCGCGATCCTATGACCGCGAGTACGCTGCCCTAACCACTGGGCCATTGTACCTCCACACATAGAACTTAATACTCCAACACAACACGTAATACCAAGCACCGCACCAGACATAGCAACACACAAAAACCAATAGAAAATATAGGGTAACATCACACGCAAAACTCACACCACAAGACAGCGTCACAATGCAACACAACACAATACGCCACAGCAAACGTCATAATACTACAACACTCTCTCTGTCACAGGTATCAGTCGAATTTGTAGTAACACAACACCCAGCAATACACAACAACACCTCGTACAACTCTTGAACTCGCAGTACACAATGCAACACAACTCACAACATTGCACAGCAAGACACAACACGAGGGCACAACATTCAACAAACGTAATCACACCATACACGACATCGACTCACAACAGTAGACAATGGCCTGCAACACATCATCACCACGCTATAAATCACAACGCCACACACCACACTACATGCGACTACACAACGCACGTAACCTCACAACTACACAACATTCCACATTACCTCACAGCCACACAACACTACACATCACCTTACTACCACACAACATTACACAGCATCTCATAACCACACAACACTACACATCACCTCACAACACATCCTTTCACAAACACATCACCTTACAGCCACACGACACTAAACATCACCTCACAACCACACGACACTAAACATCACCTCACAACCACACGACACTAAACATCACCTCACAACCACACGACACTAAACATCACCTCACAACCACACGACACTAAACATCACCTCACAACCACACGACACTAAACATCACCTCACAACCACACGACACTAAACATCACCTCACAACCACACGACACTAAACATCACATCTCACCACACCACAACAACACAGTTTTCGTGTCACGCCATTTGACTCCACAATCTTCAATGAGATGACAGTCAGAAATATTTATGACTCGCTCATCCTATGACATCTTTATGACTACTGCTGCCTTGTTATGACATATTTATGACTGTTGTACATAGCACAATGGTTCATTTGTTACACATAAGACATACACGACCTCATATGACCTGACATGACATGACCTGATTTCTCATACTACTAATATAAAAATATTCAAATACATACACACACACATATATATATATACATAAAATAATGAACGCATTATTACTATTATTATTATTAATAATAATAATATTATTGTTGTTATTGTTAATTGTGATGGTGATAGGATGAAAATGAGAACAATGGCGATGAAGAAAATGATGCTGATGATTGGAATCACGATGGGGATGAGGCGGAGGGGGATGCAGTGGATGAGGAGAAAGCTTACCCTCTCTATATATTCTCATAGAGATGATGATAGTGGTGGTGGTGATGTAATAATAGCGGCAGCTGTAGTAGTAGTAACAGCAGTAGTAGTAATAGTAGTAGTAGCAGCAGCACCAGTAGTGGTGGTGCTGCTACTGGTAGTAGTAGTAGTAGTAGTAGTAGTGGTAGTGACAGTTGTAGTAATAGTCGTAGTGTAATGGTGTGGTGTGGTGGTGGTGGTGGTGGTGGTGGTTGTTATAATGATTTATCTATTTATTCGGTGGTGTCTATCCAGTCAGTCAATAATATTTATATTACATTATATTATAATAATAAATAATAAATAATAATAATAATAATAATAATAATAATATTACTCCGAAATCAAAACGTAACAAAGATGAATCCTGCCCTGACTCCAGAATATTGGAAATATTGAAATAAATAAGATAAACAACAAATATAAATATAAATGAAACTGAGTCGTTGTTGATGCTAATGATGATGATGACGATGAAGGTGATGGTGGTGTTGGTTAATTATATTCGCATCTAAAAATGGTGCCCTTCCTGACCTTAGAACACGGGAATATTGCAATAAATAAGAGTGCAAATCTGTAGTGGTGGTGGTGGTGGGAGGAGGAGGAGGGTGGTGAGGCTTGGTATGATGGTGGTGGTGGTGGTGGTGGTGGTGGTGGTTGTGCTTGTAATGGTGGATAGTGGTAGTAATGGTGATGACGATGGTGGT
>NC_142953.1:6499128-6501628 GCF_046866305.1 Octopus bimaculoides
CACATGTTTGTGAGTTTCTTTGTGTGTGTGATTGTGTAAGCGTTTAATTGTTTCTATGTTTGTTCATGCGTTTTTGTGTTATTGTATGCGTGTTTCTAAATTTATGTCTGTATTGCGTCCGTCTGTGTGTGTCTGTGTGTCTGTGCTCTTATAATTGCTATTAAAACTTTATTTCTCATCGTTTTCTCATTTAGATTTCATCTCTCAAAATGGCATTTTTTTTTTGTATATATATATATATATATATAATACAATTAATATTTATAATTAAAATACACAAAACATTTGGCCCGTTGTTATACTCACGTTTTAATTAGCTGTCTGGTTGGCCAGTAGATAAGTTGTGTGAATCAGATGTTAGAATCCACCGCAACCGTTTCATAACTCTTCATGTGGTCTTGGGAATATCCCCATTGCAGGACACCTTGACCAAATGTCTTCTATAGCCTCGGACCAACCAAAGCCTTGTCGTTGGAATTGGCAGACGTAAACTGTATGGGAGCCTGTCCTATATACATGTATATATATATATATATATATATATATATATATATATATATATATATATATATATATGCCTGGGTGTGTATGTATGTGTATAGCTCGTCGTATATATATGTGTGTGTGTGTGTGTGTGTGTGTTTGTGTGTGTGTTTGGTTTTTGTATTTGGTTTGAAAGATTCTTTGTGAATTTGTGTGTTGAAGCATGTTTTATTGTGTCTGGGGAGAGTCAACGACTATTGAAGAGGTTGCAAGAAGCAACGAAAATTTTAGAAAAAATAAATAAGTAAATGAATGGAAATCGAACCGGTGAGTGTGTTAATTAATAATGCATTAAAACAGAATGACTCTCCCCTGACTCAATAATGTGTGTGTGTGTATGTGTAAGGAAAATAAGACAAGGTAGAAAATGCTGAGATAATTTTATCGTGAAGAACATTTTAGAACTGGTTTCAGTCTTAGTGAGTTTTTCAACTTAGATTAAAGCATGAAAAATAATTAAATTGCGGAAAAATGAAATGAAATGTTTTGTTTTAGATATTTCCATAGTTTTCAAATGCAAAGGACATTTTCCTTTTTTTTTTTTGTCTGTCTGTCTTTCTTTTTTACTCTGTGTATGTGTCTTTTATTTCTTTATTGCCCACAAGGGGCTAAACATAGAGGAGACAAATAAGGACAGACAAAGGGATTAAGTCGATTAGATCGACCCAGTATGCAGCTGGTACTTAATTTATCGACCCCCGGAAGGATGAAAGGCAAAGTCGACCGCGGCGGAATTTGAACTCAGAACGTAACGGCAGACGAAATACCGCTAAGCATTTCGCCCGGCGTGCTAACGTTTCTGCCGATAGAATAAGCACTAGGCTTTAAAAATAAGTCTTAGGGTCGATGTGTTCGACTAAAACCCTTCAGGGCTGTGCTCCAGCATGGCCGCAGTCAAATGGCTGAAACAAATAAGAATAAAAGGATAAGAATGCAACACGCGCACACGTACATGCACAGGCTTCTTCACTGGTTTCAGTTGAGGCTACGCTGGAGCACCGCTTTGTGGTGTTAGTCGTACGAATCAAACCCAGTGCCTTATTTTAAATCTTGGACTGGTTCTGTCGTTGCCTTTTAAGCAACCTGCATAAACACACACATGATCATACACACATACACACACACACATACACACATGTTCATGCATACATCAGACACACACTCAAACACACACGCTCATAGACACATTCTCTCACACATACACACACTTAGCGCAAAGTTCTTATTTAATCATTTGTGATAAAAAGAAAAAATGGCCTCTGGCAGATAAAATGTTTCGTCATTAACCGCCCCTAACTGTCTTTGTGTGTGTTTGTGTATCTATGTACGTGCGGCGTGTTACTTGGCCGTCTTTTAATCCCCCGATTCCTCATCCACATGTAACTGTTAACTGTGGTCGATCTCTGATAACATTTGCACTTCCTGAAATAGTATAATAAATAGTTCAGCCAGGTGGGACTTCATATGGGCTTCTGGCTCGCCTGCCGAACACGTTATCAATAAAGTTATATGTATGTACACACACATATATATTCACACACCACGCACACTCAGATTCATACATGCGTTTATACACGATTACACAATAATACGTACGTAGCTGGCTAGCTGGATGGATGGATAGACAGAAACAGGATGGGTGGATGGATGGATAGGTAGATAGATGAAATGAATAGAGGGATAGATAGGTACGGAGTTATGTAGATAGATAGATAGATAGATAGATAGATGGATGGATGGATGGATACGTGCGTACATGCATGGAAAAGGGAGCCATTGTCCCCAGAATCAGTCAAAACCACACGTTGCACATTTCTCTACCATAACACTTGTTTGCACACGTTATCTGTTTGCTCAACCGTAACAGCTCTTGTGATGACCCAATTAATCTAGAATTAAGTCGGTCACAGTTTCCTATTAATTAAAAAGTAAACAAACTAACGACATAGTCGTTGTT
>NC_142953.1:6506628-6566628 GCF_046866305.1 Octopus bimaculoides
AACCCTGGAAGAGTATCCGGAGTGGTCCTGCTAATTCTTGTTTACACGACTTTAAGAGGACAGCCGGGAAACCATCGGGGCCAGTTGCCGAATTTAAGCTCATTTCATTTATGGCAGCTATTACATCTTCCTCTTCAATGTCGGTAATGGATGCAGTCTTTTTCTGCTGAGTGCTATTGTCAAAGAAATCAGCTGGGTTCTTTATCTGCATGTGACTCAGAGGAGAAGTGAAGACACTCTTGAATTGTGCAGTGAGCCATTAGGCAGGAATAGGGGTCCTATCTTATACTGTACCGCAGCAGTCTCTTTTGCAAATCTATAGAAAGCCTTGGGGTTTGTTTTTATGCTTTCTACTGCTCTCTTCTCCTTCTCTGCTCTCTCCTTTTCATGGGAGAGTTTAATCTTGTTTTCTATTTCTAACAGTGTTAGTTTTAATTTAGCCCTTTTCCTATCCCCCAGTTCTCTATTTAACTGGTTTGAGACCTTTGTTCTGTGTCTCATAAGGATTTTCCTGTCTCTAGGAATTCTATTGGCATGTTTGCTGGTCTTTCTATATGGCACGTATTTGGTGCATATGTCTTGTATAGTTGACATAAAATGACTTAGTTTGAGGTCATTGTCTTGTATAGAAAGGCTGCCATGCCAGTTTTGATTTTGAATCTCTCTGCGAATTGACTTCCAGTCCGCCCTGTGGAAATTCAGGTTGGATATTGCTTGAGTCCTCCTGGTGGGATGGGTGTCAGTGGGTTGCCTAGGACCATACATAGTTAATTCTATAATGTTATGATCTGAGAGAGATGTGGGCGTTATTTTCACATTATGGATTAGGCTCACATTGTTTGTGAAGCAGAGATCTAAAATATTGCTTCCTCTGGTTGGTTGGAGTATCACTTGTTCCATGAACAGCATGTGGGATAGTTCTAACAAAGACTTTGCCTGGTTTTGTTCATGCAGTGACATCCCAGAGAGGATGTGACCTTCAGGCCATTTAACATTTGGGAGGTTAAAGTCGCCTAGGAAAAGTATATTGATGTGTTGGTCCAGATTTGTCAAGACCTCTTCTATGAGTCTGAGGCTGTCCTCAAATTTACCCTCCTGCTTTGCGGTATTTGGTGGATGGTATGTTGAGCATACAACTACATCAATCTGTTTTATGTGTTTCTATTAAAGTATCACAGATAGAGTTTGAGTGTGATAGGAGTAGTAGGGGTGTGACATCTTCTCGGATGTACATTGCAACTCCCCCATGACTTCTATCCCTCCTGTCTGTACGACATACTCCTGTATGTTTATCTCCGCATCTGCTATATTAGATGTTAGATGCGTTTCAGTAAGCACCATGCATATTGCTTGATTGCATGTAACTAGGTCTTTCAAGTATAGAAACTTGTCTTTGCCGCCTGTTCGTAATAGGCCCCGGATATTCAGTAGGAATATGGGTGTGATATCTGTGCAGGGGTTCCTGGTGTTAGCGGTGGCCATCCCTGATCCATCATCTGTGGTGGTCTTGGACAATGGTTCATGTGGCATTGACTCTGTACCCTCTGCATCCACGTTAACTGATGCACCATTTTCTGGGCCATGCTTAAAAAAGCTTGCTGGTCAGCTGCTGCAGTTCGTACAGCCTCTGCATACAGTCTTTTGCTGGAAGCAGAAGGAATATACGGACTTCTCTCTTTGTGAGTTCTGTTGGTATTCGGTGGATTATGTGTATGTAGGGTTAAGCTTTCTGGTCTCCCTTTTCTGCGCTCCCACTTATTTTGTTTTAAGTGGTTATCTACCTTGTTTAGCTGGTGGTGTTTGGGGTAGGCAAATTTGCAGTTTCGCCCCTTTTCCCCGTGCCAGCAGGTACCATTTAGGTAGAATTTACAGATCTGTTTCTTTTTCTCTGTATGACGTGCTTGGGCTTGAAGCCTGTTTGTGTTTGTGTTCACCGTCTTCTTGTCTGCTCTCCTGTCTCTGTCGCTTGGTGTGGTGCTGTGTTGGCTGTATTCACCATGGCCATTGCAGCCCTCAGCAGTGGCTACAGCACTGGTGGCATTTGCCTTATCTCGGTGGTCCGTTTGATCCTCTTGAGCCTGAGCACAGTGTGCAGGGTCTTCACTGTCCTTTTTTGTGTCGGTGTCTCTAATAATGCCTTCTAGGAGGTCAAGGTGCGATTTCACGAGCTCATAGGAGCGAATGAGCTCCAGTTTCTTTCGATCAATTTGAGCCATTGACCTGTGGAAATTGTACCTATCCAGGCTTTCGGCTATTAGATCATTTGCTGGTGATCCTTTGGCCAGGTTCCATGCTTGTACAAGAAGGCGAACTTCCTCCAGTTGCCAATTTCGGCGCATCTTCAACTTCTTGTTAGCCTCAACTTGGCGTTGTACAAAGTTTCATCTGCTGGTATCCATGGTGCACGATATTTGAGAGAGAGAGGTTATCTTAAAGTATAGAGAAATAGTACTAGAAAGAAAGAAAAGAGTATAAAGAGGGGAGGGAGAATACCAAGTAGAGCGAATAGAGAGTGAGTACGAGATAGATAGATAGATAGATAGATAGATAAAGAGAGAGAGAGAGGATGTGATAGGAATAGAGATGTATGAGAGAGAGAGAAGATAACTCGAGAGAGAAAACAAACAAGACAAGACAAAATGAAAAGAAAAATGAAAATATATATACATATATATATATGTGTATATATATATATATATATATATATATATATATATATATGAGAGACAGAAAATAACTCAAGAGAGAGAACAAACAAGACAAAATGAAAATAAGAAGAAAAATGAAAAACGAAAAATATATATATCACGGCAAACAGAGAAACTAAGAGAGAAAAAGTGAGGGAGAGAAGACGGGATAAGAATAGAGATTTTTGATTAAGAGTGTAAAAACGAGGTTACTATAAGGGAAATTGAGTGAAAACTTTTAATACTTTAAGTTTTCAGTATGTAAATAAACTAAGAACGATTTTATTGTAAATAAACAAAAACAAAAACTATTCTGTGAGAGAAATTACAGTATATTAACAAAACAAGTGTGAAATAAAACTTAGCTCAAATTTCTATCTTTACAATCTTTCTTTCGTTCGCAAGTGCGTACGTTCGTTCGTTCGTTCGTTCGTTCGTTCGTTCGTTCGTTCGTTCGTTCGTTCGTTCATTCTAATGTATGTACTACGTTCGTACGTACGTTCGTTCGTTCTTTTGTTCTTTCGTACGTACCTACGTTTGGACGTACGTTCGTTCGTTCATTTGTACGTTCGTTTGTTTGTTCGTTCGATTTTTCTTTCGTACGCAAGTGCGTACGTACGTTCGTTCGTCCTTTAGTTCATTCGTTCTTTTGTTCGTTCGTTTGTACCTACTTTCGGACGTACGTTCGTTCGTTCATTTGTACGTATGTACGCACATTCCTTCGTTCGCTCGATCGTACGTACGTACGTTTGTTTGTTCATTCGTTGGTTCATTTTTTCGTTCGTTCGTTCGTAGGTACGTACGTATGTACGTTCGTTTGTTTATTCGTGCGTACTTACTTAGGTACGTACTTACGTACGATCGTTCGTACGTACTTATCTACGTACGTACGTTCGTTCGTTCGTTCGTACGTAGTTCGGTCGTTCGCACGTACGTACGCTCTATCGTTCCTACGTACTTAGGTTCCTACGTTCGTTCCTTCTTACGTATGAACGTACGTACAAACGTACCACCTTTTGTTCGTTGCTTCGTTCTTTCGTTCGTTCGTTTGTTCGTACGTGCGCATGTACGTACGCACACACGTACATACGCAGGTACGTACGTTCGAACGCACGTCGTACGCACATACGCACGTCATACGTACGTACGTTCGTTTGTTCGGTCGTTCATACGTACCTTCGATAGTTCTGTCGTTCTTTCGTTAGTTCATTCGTTCGTACGTACGTTAGTTCGCTCGATCGATTTATCTTTGTCCGTACGTACATAAGTACGTACGTTCGTTCGTTCGTTCGTTCATTCTAATGTACGTACTACGTTCTTACGTACGTTCGTTCGTTCTTTTGTTCGTTCGTACGTACCTACGTTCGGACGTACGTTCGTTCGTTCGTTTGTACGTATGTACACACGTTTCTTCGTTCGCTCGATCGTACGTTCGTACGTTAGTTTGTTCATTCGTTGGTTCATTTTTGCGTTAGTTCGTTCGTTCGTAGGTACGTACGTATGTACGTTCGTTTGTTTATTCGTCCGTACTTACTTAGGTACGTACTTACGTACGATCGTTCGTTCGTTCGTACGTACTTATCTACGTTCGTACGTACGTACGTTCGTTCGTTCGTTCACACGTGCGTACGCTCGATCATTTGTACGTACTTACGTTCGTTCCTTCTTACGTATGAACGTACGTACAAACGTACCACCTTTACTTCGTTGCTTCGTTCTTTCGTACGTTCGTTTGTTCGGTCGTTCGTACGTACCATCGTTAGTTTTGTCGTTCTTTCGTTCTTTCGTTCATTCGTTCGTTCCTTCGTTCGTTCTTTGCACGTTCGTTCGTTCGTTCGCACGTACGTACGCTCTATTGTTCGTACGTACTTACGTTCCTACGTTCGTTCCTTCTTAGGTCTGAACGTACGTACAAACGTACCACCTTTTGTTCGTTGCTTCGGTCTTCGTTCGTTCGTTTGTTCGTACGTGCGCATGTACGTACGCACACACGCACGTACGTTCGTTCGTTCGGTCGTTCGTCCGTACCTTCGTTAATTCTGTCGTTCTTTCGTTAGTTCGTTCCTTCGTTTGTTCGTACGTACTTTAGTTCGTTCGATCGTTTTTTCCTTCGTCCGTACGTACATATGTAACTACGTACCTAAGTATGTACGCACGAATAAACAAACGAACGTACCTACGAACATGCCTACGAATGAACGAACGAACTAACGAAAAAATGAACCAACGAATGAACAAACAAACGTACCTACGTACAAACGACCGAACGAACGTAGTACGTACATTAGACTAAACGGACGAACGTATGCATTTGCGTTCGAAAGAACGATTGAACGTACAAACAAACGAACGTACGTACGGAACGAACGAACGAAGGAACGTACGTACGAACGAACAAAAGAACGAACTTACAAAAGAACAAACTAACAAAAGAACGTAAGAACGGAGTACGTACATTAGAATGAAGGAACAAACGAACGAACAAACGTACGTTCGAACGTAGGTACGTAAGAACGAACAAAAGAAAGAACGAACGTAGTACGTACGTTTAAATGAACGAACGAACGAACGTACGAAAGAAAGATCGAACGAACAATCAAACAAACGTACGTACGAACGAATGCACATCGTACGCACGTTCGTTTGTTCGGTCGTTCGTACGTACTTTCGTTAGTTCTTTCGTTCTTTCGTTAGTTCGTTCCTTCGTTCGTACGTACTTACGTTCCAACGTTCGTACCTTCTTACGTCTGAACGTACGTACAAACGTACCACCTTTTGTTCGTTGCTTCGTTCTTTCGTTCGTTCGTTTGTTCGTACGTGCGCATGTACGTACGCACACACGCACGTACAAAGGTACGTACGTTCGTACGCAGGTACGTACGTTCGTACGCACCGCACATACGCATATACGCACGTCATACGTACGTACGTTCGTTTGTTCGGTCGTTCGTACGTACCTTCGTTAATTCTGTCGTTCTTTCGTTAGTTCGTTCCTTCGTTCGTTCGTACGTACTTTAGTTCGTTCGATCGTTTTTTTCTTCGCCCGTACGTACTTATGTAACTACGTACCTAAGTATGTACGCACGAATAAACAAACGAACGTACATACGTACGTACCTACGAACGAACTAACGAAACAATGAACCAACGAATGAACAAACAAACAAACGTACGTACGTACGAACGATCGAGCGAACGAAGGAACGTGCGTATATACGAACGAACGAACGTAGGTACGTAAGAACGAACGAACTAACGAAAATATGAACCAACGAATGAACAAACAAACGTACATACGTACGATGGAGCGAACGAAGGAACGTGCGTACCTACGTACCAACGACCGAACGAACGTACATTAGACTGAACGAACGAACAAACGGACGAACGTATGCACTTGCGTACGAAAGAAGGATCGAACGAACAAACAAACGAACGTACGTACGAACGATCGAACAAATCAACTAACGTATGTACGTACGAACGACTAAACGAACGAAATTAAGGAACGAACGAACAAAAGAACGAACTAACAAAAGAACAAACTAACAAAAGAACGGACGAACGTAGTACGTACATTAGAATGAACGAACAAACGAACGTACGTCCGAACGTAGGTACGTAAGAACGAACGAACGAACCTACGAACGTAGTACGTACATTAAAATGAACGAACAAACGAACGAACGTTCGAAAGAAAGATCGAACGAACAATCAAACAAACGTACGTACGAACGAACGCACGTCGTACGCACATACGCACGTCATACGTACGTACGTTCGTTTGTTCGTTCGTTCGTACGTACCTTCGTTAGTTCTTTCGTTCTTTCGTTAGTTCGTTCGATCGTTTTTTTCTTCGTCCGTACGTACATAAGTACGTTCGTTCGTTCCTTCGTCCGTTCTTTGCTCGTTCGTTCGTTCATTCGTATATATGTACCTACGTGTGTACGTTCGCTCGTTCGTCCGTTCGTTTGTACGTACGTTTGTTCGTTAATTCTTTCGTTCGATCATTCGATCGTTCTTTTGTCCGTCTGTTCGTTCGAACATGAGTTCTTTCGTTCGTTTAGTCGTTCGTTCGTACGTACGTTAGTTCATTTGTTCGCTCGTGCGATCGTTCCTACATACGTACGGATATATGTACGTACGTTCGTTCGTTTGTTTGTTCGTTCGATCTTTCTTTCGTACGCAAGTGCGTACGTTTGTTCGTTCGTTCATTTTAATGTACGTACTACGTTCGTACGTACGTTCGTTCGTTCTTTTGTTCGTTCGTTCTTACGTTCGTTCGTACGTACCTGCGTTCGGACGTACGTTGCTTCGTTCACTCGATCGTACGTACGTACGTTTGTTTGTTCATTCGTTGGTTCATTCTTTCGTTAGTTCGGTCGTTCGTTCGTTCGTTCGTTCGTTCGTTCCATCGTTTTTTTCTTCGTACGTACGTACATAAGTACGTACGTTCGTTCATTCGTTCGTTCCTTCGTTCGTTCTTTGCTCGTTCGTTCGGTACGTTCGTTTGTTTATTCGTACGTACGTTCGTTCGTTCGTTAGCACGTACGTACGCTCTATCGTTCGTACGTGCTTACGTTCCTACGTTCGTTCCTTCTTACGTATGAACGTAAGTACAAACGTACCACCTTTTGTTCGTTGCTCCGTTCTTTCGTTTGTTCGTTTGTTCGTACGTGCGCATGTACGTACGCACACACGCACGTACGCAGGTACGTACGTTCGTACGCACGTACGCACATACGCACGTACGTTTGTTTGTTCGGTCGTTCGTACGTACCTTCGTTAATTCTGTCGTTCTTTCGTTAGTTCGTTCCTTCGTTCGTTCGTACGTACTTTAGTTCGTTCGATCGTTTTTTTCTTCGTCCGTACGTACTTATGTAACTACGTACGTAAGTATGTACGCACGAATAAACAAACGAACGTACATACGTACGTGCCTACGAATGAACGAACGAACTAACGAAAAAATGAACCAACGAATGAACAAACAAACGTACGTACGTAAGAACGATCGAGCGAACGAAGGAACGTGCGTACGTAATAACGAACGAACTAACGAAAAAATGAACCAACGAATGAACAAACAAACGTACGTACGTACGATGGAGCGAACGAAGGAACGTGCGTACCTACGTACAAACGACCGAACGAACGTACGTACGAACGTAGTACGTACATTAAAATGAACGAACAAACGAACGAACTACGAAGGAAATATCGAACGAACGAACGCACGTCGTATGCACATACGCACGTCATACGTACGTACGTTCGTTTGTTCGCTCGTTCGTACGTACCTTCGTTAGTTCTTTCGTTCTTTCGTTAATTCGTTCGATCGCTTTTTTCTTCGTCCATACGGACATAAGTACGTTCCTTCCTTCCTTCGTCCGTTCTTTGCTCGTTCGTTCGTTCATTCGTACATATGTTCCTACGTACGTACGTTCGCTCGTTCGTCCGTTCGTTTGTACGTACGTTTGTTCGTTAATTCTTTCGTTCGATCATTCGATCGTTCTTTTGTTCGTCTGTTTGTTCGAACGTAAGTTCTTTCGTTCGTTCGTTGCTTAATTTCGTTCGTTTAGTCGTTCGTACGTACATACGTTAGATCATTCGTTGGTTCATTCTTTCGTTAGTTCGGTCGTTCGTTCATTCGTTCGTTCCTTCGTTCGTTCTTTGCTCGTTTGTTCGGTACGTTCGTTTGTTTATTCGTACGTACGTTCGTTCGTTCGTTCGCACGTACGTACGCTCTATCGTTCGTACGTACTTACGTTCCTACGTTCGTTCCTTCTTACGTCTGAACGTACGTACAAACGTACCACCTTTTGTTCGTTGCTTCGTTCTTTCGTTCGTTCGTTTGTTCGTACGTGCGCATGTACGTACGCACACACGTACGTACGTTTGAACGCACGTCGTACGCACATACGAACGTCATACGTACGTACGTTCGTTTGTTCGGTCGTTCATACGTACCTTCGTTAGTTCTGTCGTTCTTTCGTTAGTTCGTTCGTTCGTACGTACGTTAGTTCGTTCGATCGATTTTTTCCTCGTCCGTACGTACATAAGTACGTACGTTCGTTCGTTCTTTTCTCGTTCTGTCGTTCGTTCGTTCGTTCGTTCGTTCATTCGTACATACGAACCTACGTACGTACGTTCGCTCGTTCGTCCGTTCTTTTGTACGTACGTTTGTTCGGTAATTCTTTCGTTCGATCATTCGATCGTTCTTTTGTTCGTCTGTTCGTTCGAACGTGAGTTCTTTCGTTCGTTCGTTCCTTAATTTCGTTCGTTTAGTCGTTCGTACGTACATACGTTAATTCATTTGTTCGCTCGTTCGATCGTTCCTACGTACGGATGTATGTACATACGTTCGTTCGTTCGTTCGTTCGTTCGTTCGTTCGTTCGTACGTACGTTCGTTCGTTTGTTTGAGCTTTCTTTCGTACGCAAGTGCGTACGTTCGTTCATTCTAATGTACGTACTACGTTCTTACGTACGTTCGTTCGTTCTTTTGTTCGTTCGTACGTGCGTTCGTTCGTTTTTTGTACGTATGTATACACGTTCCTTCGTTTGCTCGATCGTACGTACGTACGTTAGTTTGTTCGTTCGTTGGTTCATTTTTGCGTTAGTTCGTTCGTTCGTAGGTACGTACGTATGTACGTTCGTTTGTTTATTCGTCCGTACTTACTTAGGTACGTACTTACGTACGATCGTTCGTTCGTACGTACGTACTTATCTACGTTCGTTCGTTCACACGTGCGTACGCTCGATCATTTGTACGTACTTACGTTCCTACGTTCGTTTCTTCTTACGTATGAACGTACGTACAAACGTACCACCTTTTGTTCCTTGCTTCGTTTTTTCGTTCGTTCGTTCGTTTGATCGTACGTGCGCATGTACGTTCGCACACACGTACGTACGCAGGTACGCACGTCGTACGCACATACGCACGTCATACGTACGTACGTTCGTTCTTATGTTCGTTCGTACGTACCTGCGTTCGGACATACGTTGCTTCGTTCGCTCGATCGTACGTACGTTTGTTTGTTCATTCGTTGGTTCATTCTTTCGTTAGTTCGGTCGTTCGTTCGTTCGTTCGTTCGTTCCATCGTTACTTTCTTCGTACGTTCGTTCGTTCGTTAGCACGTACGTACGCTCTATCGTTCGTACGTACTTACGTTCCTACGTTCGTTCCTTACGTCTGAACGTACGTACACACGTACCACCTTTTGTTCGTTGCTTCGTTCTTTCGTTTATTCGTACGTGCGCATGTACGTTCGCACACACGTACGTACGCAGGTACGCACGTCGTACGCACATACGCACGTCATACGTACGTACGTTCGTTTGTTCGGTCGTTCGTACGTACCTTCGTTAGTTCTTTCGTTCTTTCGTTACTTCGTTCGTTCGTTCCATCGTAATTTTCTTCGTACGTACGTACATAAGTACGTGGGTACGTTCATTCGTTCGTTCCTTCGTTCGTTCTTTGCACGTTCGTTCGTTCGTTCGCACGTAAGTACGCTCTATTGTTCGTACGTACTTACGTTCCTACGTTCGTTCCTTCTTACGTCTGAACGTACGTACAAACGTACCACCTTTTGTTCGTTGCTTCGTTCGTTCGTTTGTTCGTACGTGCGCATGTACGTACGCACACACGCACGTACGCAGGTACGTATGTTCGTACGCACGTACGCACATACGCACGTCATACGTACGTACGTTCGTTCGTTCGGTTGTTCGTACGTACCTTCGTTAATTCTGTCGTTTTTTCGTTAGTTCGTTCCTTCATTCGTTCGTACGAACGTTAGTTCGTTCCATCGTTTTTTTCTTCGTCCGTACGTACTTATGTAACTACGTACCTAAGTATGTACGCACGAATAAACAAACGAACGTACGAACGAACGAAAAAATGAACCAACGAATGAACAAACAAACGTACGTACGTACGATGGAGCGAACGAAGGAACGTGCGTACCTACGTACAAACGACCGGACGAACGTAGTACGTACATTAGACTGAACGAACGAACAAACGGACGAACGTATGCACTTGCGTACGAAAGAACGATTGAACGTACAAAAAAAAACGAACGTACGTACGAAGGAAGGAACGTACGTCCGAACGTAGGTACGTACGAACGAACAAAAGAACAAACTAACAAAAGAACGTACGAACGGAGTACGTACATTAGAATGAAGGAACAAACGAACAATCAAACAAACGTACGTACGAACGAACGCACGTCGTAGGCACATACGCTCGTCATACGTACGTACGTTCCTTTGTTCGGTCGTTCGTACGTACCTTCGTTAGTTCTTTCGTTCTTTCGTTAGTTCGTTCGATCGTTTTTTTCTTCGTCCGTACGTACATAAGTACGTTCGTTCTTTGTTCGTTCGTTCGTTCATTCGTACATATGTACCTACGTACGTACGTTCGCTCGTTCGTCCGTTCGTTTGTACGTACGTTTGTTCGTTAATTCTTTCGTTCGATCATTCTATCGTTCTTTTGTTCGTCTGTTCGTTCGAACGTAAGTTCTTTCGTTCGTTTGTTGCTTAATTTCGTTCGTTTAGTCGTTCGTTCGTACGTACGTTAGTTCATTTGTTCGCTCGTGCGATCGTTCCTACATACGTACGGATATATGTACGTTCGTTCGTTCGTACGTACGTTCGTTTGTTTGTTCGTTCGATCTTTCTTTCGTACGCAAGTGCGTACGTTTGTTCGTTCGTTCGTTCATTTTAATGTACGTACTACGATCGTACGTACGTTCGTTCGTTCTTTTGTTCGTTCGTTCTTATGTTCGTTCGTACGTACCTGCGTTCGGACATACGTTGCTTCGTTCGCTCGATCGTACGTACGTACGTTTGTTTGTTCATTCGTTGGTTCATTCTTTCGTTAGTTCGGTCGTTCGTTCGTTCGTTCCATCGTTACTTTCTTCGTACGTACGTTCGTTCGTTCGTTAGCACGTACGTACGCTCTATCGTTCGTACGTACTTACGTTCCTACGTTCGTTCCTTACGTCTGAACGTACGTACACACGTACCACCTTTTGTTCGTTGCTTCGTTCTTTCGTTTATTCGTACGTGCGCATGTACGTACGCACACACGTACGTACGCAGGTACGTACGTTCGAACGCACGTCGTACGCACATACGCACGTCATACGTACGTTCGTTTGCTCGGTCGTTCGTACGTACCTTCGTTAGTTCTGTCGTTGTTTCGTTCTTTCGTTAGTTCGTTCGTTCGTACGTACGTTAGTTCGTACGTACGTTTTTTCTTCGTCCGTACGTACATAAGTACGTACGTTCGTTCCTTCGTTCATTCTTTGCAAATTCGTTCGTTCGTTCATTCGTACGTACGTTCGCTCGTTCGTCCGTTCGTACGTTTGGTCGTTTATTCTTTCGTTCGATCATTTGATCGTTCTTTTGCTCGTCTGTTCGTACGTACTTACGTTCCAACGTTCGTTCCTTCTTACGTATGAACGTAAGTACAAACGTACCACCTTTTGTTCGTTGCTTCGTTCTTTCGTTTGTTCGTACGTGCGCATGTATGTACGCACACACGCACGTACGCAGGTACGTACGTTCGTACGCACGTACGCAGTTACGTACGTTCGTACGCACGTACGCACATACGCACGTCATACGTACGTACGTTTGTGTGTTCGGTCGTTCGTACGTACCTTCGTTAATTCTGTCGTTCTTTCGTTAGTTCGTTCCTTCGTTCGTTCGTACGTACTTTAGTTCGTTCGATCGTTTTTTCCTTCGTCCGTACGTACTTATGTAACTACGTACGTAAGTATGTACGCACGAATAAACAAACGAACGTACATACGTACGTGCCTACGAATGAACGAACGAACTAACGAAAAAATGAACCAACGAATAAACAAACAAACGTACGTACGTTCGAACGAAGGAACGTGCGTACGTAATAACGAACGAACGAACGAACTAACGAAAAAATGAACCAACGAATGAACAAACAAACGTACGTACGTACGATGGAGCGAACGAAGGAACGTGCGTACCTACGTACAAACGACCGAACGAACGTAGTACGTACATTAGACTGAACGGACGAACGTATGCACTTGCGTTCGAAAGAAAGATCGAATGAACAAACAAACGAACGCACGTACGAACGATCGAACAAATCAACTAACGTATTTACGTACGAACGACTAAACGAACGAAATTAAGGAACGAACGAACAAAAGAACGAACTAACAAAGGAACAAACTAACAAAAGAACGGACGAACGTAGTACGTACATTAGAATGAACGAACAAACGAGCGAACGAACGTACGTCCGAACGTAGGTACGTAAGAACGAACGAAAGAACGTACGAAAGAAAGATCGAACGAACAATCGAACAAACGTACGTACGGACGAACGCACGTCGTACGCACATACGCACGTCATACGTACGTACGTTCGTTTGTTGGTTCATTCTTTCGTTAGTTCATTCGTTCGTACGTACTTTAGGTCGTTCGATCGTTTTTTTCTTCGTCCGTACGTACTTATGTAACTACGTACGTAAGTATGTACGCACGAATAAACAAACGAACGTACATACGTACGTACCTACGAACGATCGAACGAACAAACAAACGAACGTCCGTACGAACGATCGAACAAATCAACTAACGTATGTACGTACGAACGACTAAACGAACGAAATTAAGGAACGAACTAACAAAAGAACAAAGTAACAAAAGAACGGACAAACGTAGTACGTACATTAAAATGAACGAACGAACGCACGTCGTACGCACATACGCACGTCATACGTACGTACGTTCGTTTGTTCGCTCGTTCGTACGTACCTTCGTTAGTTCTTTCGTTCTTTCGTTCGTTCGTTCGATCGTTTTTTTCTTCGTCCGTACGTACATAAGTACGTTCGTTCGTTCCTTCGTCCGTTCTTTGCTCGTTCGTTCGTTCATTCGTATATATGTACCTACGTACGTACGTTCGCTCGTTCGTCCGTTCGTTTGTACGTACGTTTGTTCGTTAATTCTTTCGTTCGATCATTCGATCGTTCTTTTGTCCGTCTGTTCATTCGAACGTGAGTTCTTTCGTTCGTTCGTTGCTTAATTTCGTTCGTTTAGTCGTTCGTTGGTACGTACGTTAGTTCAATTATTCGCTCGTGCGATCGTTCCTACGTACGGATATATGTACGTACGTTCGTTCGTTCGTACGTACGTTCGTTTGTTTGTTCGTTCGATCTTTCTTTCGTACGCAAGTGCGTACGTTTGTTCGTTCGTTCATTTTAATGTACGTACTACGTTCGTACGTGCGTTCGTTGGTTCATTCTTTCGTTAGTTCGGTCGTTCGTTCGTTCCATCGTTTTTTTCTTCGTACGTACGTACATAAGTACGTACGTTCGTTCATTCGTTCGTTCCTTCGTTCGTTCTCTGCTCGTTCGTTCTGTACGTTCGTTTGTTTATTCGTACGTACGTACGTTCGTGCGTTCGTTAGCACGTACGTTCGCTCTATCGTTCGTACGTGCTTACGTTCCTACGTTCGTTCCTTCTTACGTATGAACGTAAGTACAAACGTACCACCTTTTGTTCGTTGCTTCGTTCTTTCGTTTGTTCGCACGTGCGCATGTACGTACGCACACATGCACGTACGCAGGTACGTACGTTCGTACGCAGGTACGTACGTTCCTACGCAGGTACGTACGTTCGTACGCACATACGCACGTCATACGTACGTACGTTTGTTCGGTCGTTCGTACGTACCTTCGTTAATTCTGTCGTTGTTTCGTTAGTTCGTTCGTTCGTACGTACTTTAGTTCGTTCGATCGTTTTTTTCTTCGTCCGTTCTTACCTATGTAACTACGTACGTAAGTATGTACGCACGAATAAACAAACGAACGTACATATGTACGTGCCTACGAATGAACGAACGAACTAACGAAAAAATGAACCAACGAATGAACAAACAAACGTACGTACGTACGAACGATGGAGCGAACAAAGGAACGTGCGTACGTAATAACGAACGAACGAACTAACTAACGAAAAAATGAACCAACGAATGAACAAACAAACGTACGTACGTACGAACGATCGAGCGAACGAAGGAACGTGCGTACGTAATAACGAACGAACTAACGAAAAAATGAACCAACGAATGAACAAACCAACGTACGTACGTACGATGGAGCGAACGAAGGAACGTGCGTACCTACGTACAAACGACCGAACGTACGTACGAACGATCGAACAAATCAACTAACGTATGTACGTGCGAACGACTAAACGAACGAAATTAAGGAACGAACGAACAAAAGAACGAACTAACAAAAGAACAAAGTAACAAAAGAACGGACGAACGTAGTACGTACATTAAAATGAACGAACGAACGAACAAACGAACGAACTACGAAAGAAAGATCGAACGAACGTACGTACGAACGAACGCACATACGTACGTACGTTCGTTTGTTCGCTCGTTCGTACGTACCTTCGTTAGTTCTTTCGTTCTTTCGTTAGTTCGTTCGATCGTTTTTTTCTTCGTCCGTACGTACATAAGTACGTTCGTTCGTTCCTTCGTTCGTTCTTTGCTCGTTCGTTCGTTCATTCGTACATATGTACCTACGTACGTACGTTCGCTCGTTCGTCCGTTCGTTTGTACGTACTTTTGTTCGTTAATCCTGTCGTTCGAGCATTCGATCGTTCTTTTGTTCGTCTGTTTGTTCGAACGTAAGTTCTTTCGTTTGTTCGTTGCTTAATTTCGTTCGTTTAGTCGTTCGTACGTACATACGTTAGTTCATTTGTTCGCTCGTGCGATCGTTCCTACATACGTACGTATATATGTACGTACGTTCGTTCGTTCGTTCGTACGTACGTTCGTTTGTTCGTTCGATCTTTCTTTCGTACGCAAGTGCGTACGTTTGTTCCTTCGTTCGTTCTTTTTAATGTACGTACTAAGTTCGTTCGTTCTTTTGTTCCTTCGTTCTTATGTTCGTTCGTACGTACCTGCGTTCGGACGTACGTTGCTTCGTTCGCTCGATCGTACGTACGTACGTTTGTTTGTTCATTCGTTGGTTCATTCTTTCGTTAGTTCGGTCGTTCGTTCCTTCGTTCGTACTTTGCTCGTTTGTTCGGTACGTTCGTTTGTTTATTCGTACGTACGTTCGTTCGTTCGTTCGCACGTACGTACGCTCTATCTTTCGTATGTACTTACGTTCCTACGTTCGTTCCTTCTTACGTCTGAACGTACGTACACACGTACCACCTTTTGTTCGTTGCTTCGTTTGTTCGTTCGTTTGTTTGTACGTACGCAGGTACGTACGTTCGAACGCACGTCGTACGCACATACGCACGTCATACGTACGTACGTTCGTTCATTCGACCGTTCGTTCGTTCGTTCGTTCTTAATTCGTTCGGTCGTTCGTTCGTTCGTTCATTCGTACATACGTACCTACGTACGTACGTTCGCTCGTTCGTCCGTTCTTTCGTACGTACGATTGTTCGTTAATTCTTTCGTTCGATCATTCGATCGTTCTTTTGTTCGTCTGTTCGTTCGAACGTGAGTTCTTTCGTTCGTTCGTTCCTTAATTTCGTTCGTTTAGTCGTTCGTACGTACATACGTGAGTTCATTTGTTCGTTCGTTCGTAGGTACGTACGTATGTACGTTCGTTTGTTTATTCGTCCGTACTTACTTAGGTACGTACTTACGTACGAACGTTCGTTCGTACGTACGTACTTATCTACGTCCGTACGTTCGTTCGTACGTACTTACGTACGATCGTTCGTTCGTTCGTACGTACTTATCTACGTACGTACGTTCGTTCCTTCTTACGTCTGAACGTACGTACAAACGTACCACCTTTTGTTCGTTGCTTCGTTCTTTCGTTCGTTCGTTTGTTCGTACGTGCGCATGTACGTACGCACACACGCACGTACGCAAGTACGTATTTTCGTACGCACATACGCACGTCATACGTACGTTCGTTTGTTCGGTCGTTCGTACGTACCTTCGTTAATTCTGTCGTTTTTTCGTTAGTTCGTTCCTTCATTCGTTCGTACGTACGTTAGTTCGTTCCATCGTTTTTTTTCTTCGTCCGTACGTACTTATGTAACTACGTACCTAAGTATGTACGCACGAATAAACAAACGAACGTACCTACGAACGAACGAACGAACTAACGAAAAAATGAACCAACGAATGAACAAACAAACGTACGTACGTACGATGGAGCGAACGAAGGAACGTGCGTACGAACGATCGAACAAATCAACTAACTTATGTACGTTCGAACGACTAAACGAACGAAATTAAGGAACGAACGAACAAAAGAACAAAGTAACAAAAGAACGGACGAACGTAGTACGTACATTAAAATGAACGAACGAACGAACAAACGAACGAACTACGAAAGAAAGATCGAACGAAAGTACGTACGAACGAACGCACATACGCACGTCATACGTACGTACGTTCGTTTGTTCGCTCGTTCGTACGTACCTTCGTTAGTTCTTTCGTTCTTTCGTTAGTTCGTTCGATCGTTTTTTTCTTCGTCCGTACGTACATAAGTACGTTCGTTCGTTCCTTCGTTCGTTCGTTCGTTCATTCGTACATATGTACCTACGTACGTACGTTCGCTCGTTCGTCCGTTCGTTTGTACGTACGTTTGTTCGATCATTCGATCGTTCTTTTGTTCGTCTGTTTGTTCGAACGTAAGTTCTTTCGTTTGTTCGTTGCTTAATTTCGTTCGTTTAGTCGTTCGTACGTACATACGTTAGTTCATTTGTTCGCTCGTGCGATCGTTCCTACATACGTACGGATATATGTACGTACGTTCGTTCGTTCGTACGTACGTTCGTTTGTTCGTTCGATCTTTCTTTCGTACGCAAGTGCGTACGTTTGTTCCTTCGTTCGTTCTTTTTAATGTACGTACTACGTTCGTTCGTTCTTTTGTTCGTTCGTTCTTATGTTCGTTCGTACGTACCTGCGTTCGGACGTACGTTGCTTCGTTCGCTCGATCGTACGTACGTACGTTTGTTTGTTCATTCGTTGGTTCATTCTTTCGTTAGTTCGGTCGTTCGTTCATTCGTTCGTTCCTTCGTTCGTTCTTTGCTCGTTTGTTCGGTACGTTCGTTTGTTTATTCGTACGTACGTTCGTTCGTTCGTTCGCACGTACGTACGCTCTATCTTTCGTACGTACTTACGTTCCTACGTTCGTTCCTTCTTACGTCTGAACGTACGTACACACGTACCACCTTTTGTTCGTTGCTTCGTTCTTTCGTTAGTTCGTTTGTTCGTACGTGCGCATGTACGTACGCACACACGTACGTACGCAGGTACGTACGTTCGAACGCACGTCGTAAGCACATACGCACGTAATACGTACGTACGTTCGTTCATTCGTTCGTTCGTTCGTTCGTTCTTTGCTCGTTCGGTCGTTCGTTCGTTCATTCGTACATACGTATCTACGTATGTACGTTCGCTCGTTCGTCCGTTCTTTCGTACGTACGTTTGTTCGTTAATTCTTTCGTTCGATCATTCGATCGTTCTTTTGTTAGTCTGTTCGTTCGAACGTGAGTTCTTTCGTTCGTTCGTTCCTTAATTTCGTTCGTTTAGTCGTTCGTACGTACATACGTGAGTTCATTTGTTCGCTCGTTCGATCGTTCCTACGTACGGATGTATGTACGTACGTTCGTTCGTTCTTTCGTTCGTTCGTTCGTACGGACGTACGTTCGTTCGTTTGATCTTTCTTTCGTACGCAAGTGCGTACGTTCGTTCGTTCGTTCATTCTAATGTACGTACTACGTTCTTACGTACGTTCGTTCGTACGTACCTACGTTCGGACGTGCGTTCGTTCGTTCGTTTGTACGTATGTACACACGTTCCTTCGTTCGCTTGATCGTACGTACGTTAGTTTGTTCATTCGTTGGTTCATTTTTGCGTTAGTTCGTTCGATCGTAGGTACGTACGTATGTACGTTCGTTTGTTTATTCGTCCGTACTTACTTAGGTACGTACTTACGTACGAACGTTCGTTCCTACGTACTTACGTACGAACGTTCGTTCGTACGTACGTACTTATCTACGTACGTACGTTCGTTCGTACGTACTTATCTACGTACGTACGTTCACACGTGCGTACGCTCGATCATTTGTACGTACTTACGTTCCTACGTTCGTTCCTTCATACGTATGAACGTACGTACAAACGTACCACCTTTTGTTCGTTGCTTCGTTCTTTCGTTCGTACGTTCGCACACACGTACGACGCAGGTACGCACGTCGTACGCACGTACGCACATACGCACGTCATACGTACGTACGTTCGTTTGTTCGGTGGTTCGTACGTACCTTCGTTAGTTCTTTCGTTATTTCGTTCGTTCGTTCGTTCCATCGTATTTTTCTTCGTACGTACGTACTTAAGTACGTACGTTCGTTCGTTCGTTCGTTCGTTCGTTCGTTCGTTCGTTCGTTCGCACGTACGTACGCTCTATTGTTCGTACGTACTTACGTTCCTACGTTCGTTCCTTCTTACGTCTGAATGTACGTACAAACGTACCACCTTTTGTTCGTTGCTTCGTTCTTTCGTTCGTTTGTTCGTACGTGCGCATGTACGTACGCACACACGCACGTACGCAGGTACGTACGTTCGTACGCACGTACGCAGGTACGTATTTTCGTACGCACATACGCACGTCATACGTACGTACGTTCGTTCGTTCGGTCGTTCGTACGTACCTTCGTTAATTCTGTCGTTTTTTCGTTAGTTCGTTCCTTCATTCGTTCGTACGTACGTTAGTTCGTTCCATCGTTTTTTTACTTCGTCCGTACGTACTTATGTAACTACGTACCTAAGTATGTACGCACGAATAAACAAACGAACGTACCTACGAACGAACTAACGAAAAAATGAACCAACGAATGAACAAACAAACGTACGTACGTACGATGGAGCGAACGAAGGAACGTGGGTACCTACGTACAAACGACCGAACGAACGTAGTACGTACATTAGACTGAACAAACGGACGAACGTATGCACTTGCGTACGAAAGAACGATTGAACGTACAAAAAAACGAACGTACGTACGAACGGAACGAAGGAAGGAACGTAGGTACGTACGAACGAACAAAAGAACGTAAGAACGGAGTACGTACATTAGAATGAAGGAACAAACGAACGAACAAACGTACGTCCGAACGTAGTTACGTAAGAACGAACAAAAGAAAGAACGAACGTACGAACGTAGTACGTACATTAAAATGAACGAACGAACGAACGTACGAAAGAAAGATCGAACGAACAATCAAACAAACGTACGTACGAACGAACGCACATCGTACGCACGTCATACGTACGTACGTTCGTTTGTTCGGTCGTTCGTACGTACCTTCGTTAGTTCTTTCGTTAGTTCGTTCGTTCGTTAGCTCGTTCGATCGTTTTTTTCTTCGTACGTACGTACATAAGTACGTACGTTCTTTCATTCGTTCGTTCTTTGCTGCACGTTCGTTCGTTCGTTCGCACGTACGTACGCTCAATCGTTCGTAGGTACTTACGTTCCTACGTTCGTTCCTTCTTACGTCTGAACGTACGTACAAACGTACCACCTTTTGTTCGTTGCTTCGTTCTTTCGTTCGTTCGTTTCTTCGTTCGTACGTGCGCATGTACGTACGCACACACGTACGTACGCACACACGTACGTTCGTTCATTCGTTCGTTCCTTCGTTCGTTCTCTGCTCGTTCGTTCGGTACGTTCGTTTGTTTATTCGTACGTACGTTCGTTCGTTCGTTAGCACGTACGTTCGCTCTATCGTTCGTACGTGCTTACGTTCCTACGTTCGTTCCTTCTTACGTTCCTACGTTCGTTCCTTCTTACGTATGAACGTAAGTACAAACGTACCACCTTTTGTTCGTTGCTTCGTTCTTTCGTTTGTTCGTACGTGCGCATGTACGTACGCACACATGCACGTACGCAGGTACGTACGTTCGTACGCACGTACGCAGGTACGTACGTTCGTACGCACATACGTACGTACGTTTGTTTGTTCGGTCGTTCGTACGTACCTTCGTTAAGTCTGTCGTTGTTTTGTTAGTTCGTTCGTTCGTACGTACTTTAGTTCGTTCGTTCGATCGTTTTTTTCTACGTCCGTACGTACCTATGTAACTACGTACGTAAGTATGTACGCACGAATAAACAAACGAGCGTACATACGTATGTGCCTACGAATGAACGAACGAACTAACGAAAAAATGAACCTACGAATGAACAAACAAACGTACGTACGTACGAACGATCGAGCGAACGAAGGAACGTGCGTACGTAATAACGAACGAACGAACTAACTAACGAAAAAATGAACCAACGAATGAACAAACAGACGTACGTACGTACGAACGATCGAGCGAACGAAGGAACGTGCGTACGTAATAACGAACGAACTAACGAAAAAATGAACCAACGAATGAACAAACAAACGTACGTACGTACGATGGAGCGAACGAAGGAACGTGCGTACGAACGATCGAACAAATCAACTAACGTATGTACGTGCGAACGACTAAACGAACGAAATTAAGGAACGAACGAACAAAAGAACGAACTAACAAAAGAACAAAGTAACAAAAGAACGGACGAACGTAGTACGTACATTAAAATGAACGAACGAACGAACAAACGAACGAACTACGAAAGAAAGATCGAACGAAAGTACGTACGAACGAACGCACATACGCACGTCATACGTACGTACGTTCGTTTGTTCGCTCGTTCGTACGTACCTTCGTTAGTTCTTTCGTTCTTTCGTTAGTTCGTTCGATCGTTTTTTTCTTCGTCCGTACGTACATAAGTATGTTCGTTCGTTCCTTCGTTCGTTCCTTCGTTCGTTCTTTGCTCGTTCGTTCGTTCATTCGTACATATGTACCTACGTACGTACGTTCGCTCGTTCGTCCGTTCGTTTGTACGTACGTTTGTTCGTTAATCCTTTCGTTCGATCATTCGATCGTTCTTTTGTTCGTCTGTTTGTTCGAACGTAAGTTCTTTCGTTTGTTCGTTGCTTAATTTCGTTCGTTTAGTCGTTCGTACGTACATACGTTAGTTCATTTGTTCGCTCGTGCGATCGTTCCTACATACGTACGGATATATGTACGTACGTTCGTTCGTTCGTACGTACGTTCGTACGTACGTTCGTTTGTTTGTTCGTTCGATCTTTCTTTCGTACGCAAGTGCGTACGTTTGTTCCTTCGTTCGTTCTTTTTAATGTACGTACTACGTTCGTTCGTTCTTTTTAATGTACGTACTACGTTCGTTCGTTCTTTTGTTCGTTCGTTCTTATGTTCGTTCGTACGTACCTGCGTTCGGACGTACGTTGCTTCGTTCGCTCGATCGTACGTACGTACGTTTGTTTGTTCATTCGTTGGTTCATTCTTTCGTTAGTTCGGTCGTTAGTTCAATCGTTCGTTCCTTCGTTCGTACTTTGCTCGTTTGTTCGGTACGTTCGTTTGTTTATTCGTACGTACGTTCGTTCGTTCGCACGCACGTACGTACGCTCTATCTTTCGTACGTACTTACGTTCCTACGTTCGTTCGTTCGTTCCTTCGTTCGTTCTTTGCTCGTTCGTTCGTTCATTCGTACATATGTACCTACGTACGTACGTTCGCTCGTTCGTCCGTTCTTTCGTACGTACGATTGTTCGTTAATTCTTTCGTTCGATCATTCGATCGTTCTTTTGTTCGTCTGTTCGTTCGAACGTGAGTTCTTTCGTTCGTTCGTTCCTTAATTTCGTTCGTTTAGTCGTTCGTACGTACATACGTGAGTTCATTTGTTCGCTCGTTCGATCGTTCCTACGTACGGATGTATGTACGTACGTTCGTTCGTTCGTTCTTTCGTTCGTTCGTTCGTTTGTTTGATCTTCCTTTCGTACGCAAGTGCGTACGTTCGTTCGTTCGTTCATTCTAATGTACGTACTACGTTCTTACGTACGTTCGATCGTTCTTTTGTTCGTTCGTACGTACCTACGTTCGGACGTGCGTTCGTTCGTTCGTTTGTACGTATGTACACACGTTTCTTCGTTCGCTCGATCGTACGTACGTTAGTTTGTTCATTCGTTGGTTCATTTTTGCGTTAGTTCGTTCGTTCGTAGGTACGTACGTATGTACGTTCGTTTGTTTATTCGTCCGTACTTACTTAGGTACGTACTTACGTACGAACGTTCGTTCGTACGTACGTACTTATCTACGTCCGTACGTTCGTTCGTTCGTACGTACTTACGTACGATCGTTCGTTCGTTCGTACGTACTTATCTACGTACGTACGTTCGTTCGTTCGTACGTACTTATCTGCGTACGCTCGATCATTTGTACGTACTTACGTTCCTACGTTCGTTCCTTCTTACGTATGAACGTACGTACAAACGTACTACCTTTTGTTCGTTGCTTCGTTCGTTCGTTCGTTTGATCGTACGTGCGCATGTACGTTCGCACACACGTACGACGCAGGTACGCACGTACGCACATACGCACGTCATACGTACGTACGTTCGTTTGTTCGGTCGTTCGTACGTACCTTCGTTAGTTCTTTCGTTATTTCGTTCGTTCGTTCGTTCGTTCCATCGTATTTTTCTTCGTACGTACGTTCGTTCATTCGTTCGTTCGTTCGCACGTACGTACGCTCTATTTTTCGTACGTACTTACGTTCCTACGTTCGTTCCCTCTTACGTCTGAACGTACGTACAAACGTACCACCTTTTGTTCGTTGCTTCGTTCTTTCGTTCGTTCGTTTGTTCGTACGTGCGCATGTACGTACGCACACACGCACGTACGCAAGTACGTATTTTCGTACGCACATACGCACGTCATACGTACGTTCGTTCGTTCGGTCGTTCGTACGTACCTTCGTTAATTCTGTCGTTTTTTCGTTAGTTCGTTCCTTCATTCGTTCGTACGTACGTTAGTTCGTTCCATCGTTTTTTTTCTTCGTCCGTACGTACTTATGTAACTACGTACCTAAGTATGTACGCACGAATAAACAAACGAACGTACCTACGAACGAACGAACGAACTAACGAAAAAATGAACCAACGAATGAACAAACAAACGTACGTACGTACGATGGAGCGAACGAAGGAACGTGCGTACGAACGATCGAACAAATCAACTAACTTATGTACGTTCGAACGACTAAACGAACGAAATTAAGGAACGAACGAACAAAAGAACGAACTAACAAAAGAACAAAGTAACAAAAGAACGGACGAACGTAGTACGTACATTAAAATGAACGAACGAACGAACAAACGAACGAACTACGAATGAAAGATCGAACGAAAGTACGTACGAACGAACGCACATACGCACGTCATACGTACGTACGTTCGTTTCTTCGCTCGTTCGTACGTACCTTCGTTAGTTCGTTCGTTCTTTCGTTAGTTTGTTCGATCGTTTTTTTCTTCGTCCGTACGTACATAAGTACGTTCGTTCGTTCCTTCGCTCGTTCCTTCGTTCATTCTTTGCTCGTACGTTCGTTCATTCGTACATATGTACCTACGTACGTACGTTCGCTCGTTCGTCCGTTCGTTTGTACGTACGTTTGTTCGTTAATCCTTTCGTTCGATCATTCGATCGTTCTTTTGTTCGTCTGTTTGTTCGAACGTAAGTTCTTTCGTTTGTTCGTTGCTTAATTTCGTTCGTTTAGTCGTTCGTACGTACATACGTTAGTTCATTTGTTCGCTCGTGCGATCGTTCCTACATACGTACGGATATATGTACGTACGTTCGTTCGTTCGTACGTACGTTCGTTTGTTTGTTCGTTCGATCTTTCTTTCGTACGCAAGTGCGTACGTTTGTTCCTTCGTTCGTTCTTTTTAATGTACGTACTACGTTCGTTCGTTCTTTTGTTCGTTCGTTCTTATGTTCGTTCGTACGTACCTGCGTTCGGACGTACGTTGCTTCGTTCGCTCGATCGTACGTACGTACGTTTGTTTGTTCATTCGTTGGTTCATTCTTTCGTTAGTTCGGTCGTTCGTTCTTTGCTCGTTTGTTCGGTACGTTCGTTTGTTTATTCGTACGTACGTACGTTCGTTCGTTCGTTCGCACGTACGTACGCTCTATCTTTCGTACGTACTTACGTTCCTACGTTCGTTCCTTCTTACGTCTGAACGTACGTACACACGTACCACCTTTTGTTCGTTGCTTCGTTCTTTCGTTCGTTCGTTTGTTCGTACGTGCGCATGTACGTACGCACACACGTACGTACGCAGGTACGTACGTTCGAACCCACGTCGTAAGCACATACGCACGTAATACGTACGTACGTTCGTTCATTCGTTCGTTCGTTCGTTCTTTGCTCGTTCGGTCGTTCGTTCGTTCATTCGTACATACGTACCTACGTATGTACGTTCGCTCGTTCGTCCGTTCTTTCGTACGTACGTTTGTTCGTTAATTCTTTCGTTCGATCATTCGATCGTTCTTTTGTTAGTCTGTTCGTTCGAACGTGAGTTCTTTCGTTCGTTCGTTCCTTAATTTCGTTCGTTTTGTCGTTCGTACGTACATACGTGAGTTCATTTGTTCGCTCGTTCGATCGTTCCTACGTACGGATGTATGTACGTACGTTCGTTCGTTCTTTCGTTCGTTCGTTCGTACGGACGTACGTTCGTTCGTTTGATCTTTCTTTCGTACGCAAGTGCGTACGTTCGTTCGTTCGTTCGTTCGTTCATTCTAATGTACGTACTACGTTCTTACGTACGTTCGTTCGTTCTTTTGTTCGTTCGTACGTACCTACGTTCGGACGTGCGTTCGTTCGTTCGTTTGTACGTATGTACACACGTTCCTTCGTTCGCTCGATCGTACGTACGTTAGTTTGTTCATTCGTTGGTTCATTTTTGCGTTAGTTCGTTCGTTCGTAGGTACGTACGTATGTACGTTCGTTTGTTTATTCGTCCGTACTTACTTAGGTACGTACTTACGTACGAACGTTCGTTCCTACGTACTTACGTACGAACGTTCGTTCGTACGTACGTACTTATCTACGTACGTACGTTCGTTCGTTCGTACGTACTTATCTACGTACGTACGTTCACACGTGCGTACGCTCGATCATTTGTACGTACTTACGTTCCTACGTTCGTTCCTTCATACGTATGAACGTACGTACAAACGTACCACCTTTTGTTCGTTGCTTCGTTCTTTCGTTCGTACGTTCGCACACACGTACGACGCAGGTACGCACGTCGTACGCACATACGCACGTCATACGTACGTACGTTCGTTTGTTCGGTCGTTCGTACGTACCTTCGTTAGTTCTTTCGTTATTTCGTTCGTTCGTTCGTTCGTTCCATCGTATTTTTCTTCGTACGTACGTACGTTCGTTCAGTCGTTCGTTCGTTCGTTCGCACGTACGTACGCTCTATTGTTCGTACGTACTTACGTTCCTACGTTCGTTCCTTCTTACGTCTGAATGTACGTACAAACGTTCCACCTTTTGTTCGTTGCTTCGTTCTTTCGTTCGTTCGTTTGTTCGTACGTGCGCATGTACGTACGCACACACGCACGTACGCAGGTACGTACGTTCGTACGCACGTACGCAGGTACGTATTTTTGTACGCACATACGCACGTCATACGTACGTACGTTCGTTCGTTCGGTCGTTCGTACGTACCTTCGTTAATTCTGTCGTTTTTTCGTTAGTTCGTTCCTTCATTCGTTCGTACGTACGTTAGTTCGTTCCATCGTTTTTTTACTTCGTCCGTACGTACTTATGTAACTACGTACCTAAGTATGTACGCACGAATAAACAAACGAACGTACCTACGAACGAACTAACGAAAAAATGAACCAACGAATGAACAAACAAACGTACGTACGTACGATGGAGCGAACGAAGGAACGTGCGTACCTACGTACAAACGACCGAACGAACGTAGTACGTACATTAGACTGAACAAACGGACGAACGTATGCACTTGCGTACGAAAGAACGATTGAACGTACAAAAAAACGAACGTACGTACGAACGGAACGAAGGAAGGAACGTAGGTACGTACGAACGAACAAAAGAACGTACGAACGGAGTACGTACATTAGAATGAAGGAACAAACGAACGAACAAACGTACGTCCGAACGTAGTTACGTAAGAACGAACAAAAGAAAGAACGAACGTACGAACGTAGTACGTACATTAAAATGAACGAACGAACGAACGTACGAAAGAAAGATCGAACGAACAAACAAACAAACGTACGTACGAACGAACGCACATCGTACGCACTTCATACGTACGTACGTTCGTTTGTTCGGTCGTTCGTACGTACCTTCGTTAGTTCTTTCGTTCTTTCGTTAGTTCGTTCGTTCGTTAGCTCGTTCGATCGTTTTTTTCTTCGTACGTACGTACATAAGTACGTACGTTCTTTCATTCGTTCGTTCTTTGCTGCACGTTCGTTCGTTCGTTCGCACGTACGTACGCTCTATCGTTCGTACGTACTTACGTTCCTACGTTCGGTCCTTCTTACGTCTGAACGTACGTACTTTAGTTCGTTCGATCGTTTTTTTCTACGTCCGTACGTACCTATGTAACTACGTACGTAAGTATGTACGCACGAATAAACAAACGAACGTACATACGTACGTGCCTACGAATGAACGAACGAACTAACGAAAAAATGAACCTACGAATGAACAAACAAACGTACGTACGTACGAACGATCGAGCGAACGAAGGAACGTGCGTACGTAATAACGAACGAACTAACGAAAAAATGAACCAACGAATGAACAAACAAACGTACGTACGTACGATGGAGCGAACGAAGGAACGTGCGTACGAACGATCGAACAAATCAACTAACGTATGTACGTGCGAACGACTAAACGAACGAAATTAAGGAACGAACGAACAAAAGAACGAACTAACAAAAGAACAATGTAACAAAAGAACGGACGAACGTAGTACGTACATTAAAATGAACGAACGAACGAACAAACGAACGAACTACGAAAGAAAGATCGAACGAAAGTACGTACGAACGAACGCACATACGCACGTCATACGTACGTACGTTCGTTTGTTCGGTCGTTCGTACGTACCTTCGTTAGTTCTTTCGTTCTTTCGTTAGTTCGTTCGATCGTTTTTTTCTTCGTCCGTACGTACATAAGTATGTTCGTTCGTTCCTTCGTTCGTTCCTTCGTTCGTTCTTTGCTCGTTCGTTCGTTCATTCGTACATATGTACCTACGTACGTACGTTCGCTCGTTCGTCCGTTCGCTCGTTCGTCCGTTCGTTTGTACGTACGTTTGTTCGTTAATCCTTTCGTTCGATCATTCGATCGTTCTTTTGTTCGTCTGTTTGTTCGAACGTAAGTTCTTTCGTTTGTTCGTTGCTTAATTTCGTTCGTTTAGTCGTTCGTACGTACATACGTTAGTTCATTTGTTCGCTCGTGCGATCGTTCCTACATACGTACGGATATATGTACGTACGTTCGTTCGTTCGTACGTACGTTCGTTTGTTTGTTCGTTCGATCTTTCTTTCGTACGCAAGTGCGTACGTTTGTTCCTTCGTTCGTTCTTTTTAATGTACGTACTACGTTCGTTCGTTCTTTTGTTCGTTCGTTCTTATGTTCGTTCGTACGTACCTGCGTTCGGACGTACGTTGCTTCGTTCGCTCGATCGTACGTACGTACGTTTGTTTGTTCATTCGTTGGTTCATTCTTTCGTTAGTTCGGTCGTTCGTTCTTTGCTCGTTTGTTCGGTACGTTCGTTTGTTTATTCGTACGTACGTACGTTCGTTCGTTCGTTCGCACGTACGTACGCTCTATCTTTCGTACGTACTTACGTTCCTACGTTCGTTCCTTCTTACGTCTGAACGTACGTACACACGTACCACCTTTTGTTCGTTGCTTCGTTCTTTCGTTCGTTCGTTTGTTCGTACGTGCGCATGTACGTACGCACACACGTACGTACGCAGGTACGTACGTTCGAACGCACGTCGTAAGCACATACGCACGTAATACGTACGTACGTTCGTTCATTCGTTCGTTCGTTCGTTCTTTGCTCGTTCGGTCGTTCGTTCGTTCATTCGTACATACGTACCTACGTATGTACGTTCGCTCGTTCGTCCGTTCTTTCGTACGTACGTTTGTTCGTTAATTCTTTCGTTCGATCATTCGATCGTTCTTTTGTTAGTCTGTTCGTTCGAACGTGAGTTCTTTCGTTCGTTCGTTCCTTAATTTCGTTCGTTTTGTCGTTCGTACGTACATACGTGAGTTCATTTGTTCGCTCGTTCGATCGTTCCTACGTACGGATGTATGTACGTACGTTCGTTCGTTCTTTCGTTCGTTCGTTCGTACGGACGTACGTTCGTTCGTTTGATCTTTCTTTCGTACGCAAGTGCGTACGTTCGTTCGTTCGTTCGTTCGTTCATTCTAATGTACGTACTACGTTCTTACGTACGTTCGTTCGTTCTTTTGTTCGTTCGTACGTACCTACGTTCGGACGTGCGTTCGTTCGTTCGTTTGTACGTATGTACACACGTTCCTTCGTTCGCTCGATCGTACGTACGTTAGTTTGTTCATTCGTTGGTTCATTTTTGCGTTAGTTCGTTCGTTCGTAGGTACGTACGTATGTACGTTCGTTTGTTTATTCGTCCGTACTTACTTAGGTACGTACTTACGTACGAACGTTCGTTCCTACGTACTTACGTACGAACGTTCGTTCGTACGTACGTACTTATCTACGTACGTACGTTCGTTCGTTCGTACGTACTTATCTACGTACGTACGTTCACACGTGCGTACGCTCGATCATTTGTACGTACTTACGTTCCTACGTTCGTTCCTTCTTACGTATGAACGTACGTACAAACGTACCACCTTTTGTTCGTTGCTTCGTTCTTTCGTTCGTACGTTCGCACACACGTACGACGCAGGTACGCACGTCGTACGCACGTACGCACATACGCACGTCATACGTACGTACGTTCGTTTGTTCGGTCGTTCGTACGTACCTTCGTTAGTTCTTTCGTTATTTCGTTCGTTCGTTCGTTCCATCGTATTTTTCTTCGTACGTACGTACATAAGTACGTACGTTCGTTCGTTCGTTCGCACGTACGTACGCTCTATTGTTCGTACGTACTTACGTTCCTACGTTCGTTCCTTCTTACGTCTGAATGTACGTACAAACGTACCACCTTTTGTTCGTTGCTTCGTTCTTTCGTTCGTTCGTTTGTTCGTACGTGCGCATGTACGTACGCACACACGCACGTTCGCAGGTACGTACGTTCGTACGCACGTACGCAGGTACGTATTTTCGTACGCACATACGCACGTCATACGTACGTACGTTCGTTCGTTCGGTCGTTCGTACGTACCTTCGTTAATTCTGTCGTTTTTTCGTTAGTTCGTTCCTTCATTCGTTCGTACGTACGTTAGTTCGTTCCATCGTTTTTTTTCTTCGTCCGTACGTACTTATGTAACTACGTACCTAAGTATGTACGCACGAATAAACAAACGAACGTACCTACGAACGAACGAACGAACTAACGAAAAAATGAACCAACGAATGAACAAACAAACGTACGTACGTACGATGGAGCGAACGAAGGAACGTGCGTACCTACGTACAAACGACCGAACGAACGTAGTACGTACATTAGACTGAACAAACGGACGAACGTATGCACTTGCGTACGAAAGAACGATTGAACGTACAAAAAAACGAACGTACGTACGAACGGAACGAAGGAAGGAACGTAGGTACGTACGAACGAACAAAAGAACGTAAGAACGGAGTACGTACATTAGAATGAAGGAACAAACGAACGAACAAACGTACGTCCGAACGTAGTTACGTAAGAACGAACAAAAGAAAGAACGAACGTACGAACGTAGTACGTACATTAAAATGAACGAACGAACGAACGTACGAAAGAAAGATCGAACGAACAATCAAACAAACGTACGTACGAACGAACGCACATCGTACGCACGTCATACGTACGTACGTTCGTTTGTTCGGTCGTTCGTACGTACCTTCGTTAGTTCTTTCGTTAGTTCGTTCGTTCGTTAGCTCGTTCGATCGTTTTTTTCTTCGTACGTACGTACATAAGTACGTACGTTCTTTCATTCGTTCGTTCTTTGCTGCACGTTCGTTCGTTCGTTCGCACGTACGTACGCTCTATCGTTCGTACGTACTTACGTTCCTACGTTCGGTCCTTCTTACGTCTGAACGTACGTACAAACGTACCACCTTTTGTTCGTTGCTTCGTTCTTTCGTTCGTTCGTTTGTTCGTTCGTACGTGCGCATGTACGTACGCACACACGTACGTACGCACACACGTACGTACGCAGGTACGTACGTTCGTTCATTCGTTCGTTCATTCGTTCGTTCTCTGCTCGTTCGTTCGGTACGTTCGTTTGTTTATTCGTACGTACGTACGTTCGTTCGTTCGTTAGCACGTACGTTCGCTCTATCGTTCGTACGTGCTTACGTTCCTACGTTCGTTCCTTCTTACGTATGAACGTAAGTACAAACGTACCACCTTTTGTTCGTTGCTTCGTTCTTTCGTTTGTTCGTACGTGCGCATGTACGTACGCACACATGCACGTACGCAGGTACGTACGTTCGTACGCACGTACGCAGGTACGTACGTTCGTACGCACATACGTACGTACGTTTGTTTGTTCGGTCGTTCGTACGTACCTTCGTTAAGTCTGTCGTTGTTTCGTTAGTTCGTTCCTTCGTTCGTTCGTACGTACTTTAGTTCGTTCGTTCGATCGTTTTTTTCTACGTCCGTACGTACCTATGTAACTACGTACGTAAGTATGTACGCACGAATAAACAAACGAACGTACATACGTACGTGCCTACGAATGAACGAACGAACTAACGAAAAAATGAACCTACGAATGAACAAACAAACGTACGTACGTACGAACGATCGAGCGAACGAAGGAACGTGCGTACGTAATAACGAACGAACGAACTAACTAACGAAAAAATGAACCAACGAATGAACAAACAAACGTACGTACGAACGATCGAGCGAACGAAGGAACGTGCGTACGTAATAACGAACGAACTAACGAAAAAATGAACCAACGAATGAACAAACAAACGTACGTACGTACGATGGAGCAAACGAAGGAACGTGCGTACGAACGATCGAACAAATCAACTAACGTATGTACGTGCGAACGACTAAACGAACGAAATTAAGGAACGAACGAACAAAAGAACGAACTAACAAAAGAACAATGTAACAAAAGAACGGACGAACGTAGTACGTACATTAAAATGAACGAACGAACGAACAAACGAACGAACTACGAAAGAAAGATCGAACGAAAGTACGTACGAACGAACACACATACGCACGTCATACGTACGTACGTTCGTTTGTTCGCTCGTTCGTACGTACCTTCGTTAGTTCTTTCGTTCTTTCGTTAGTTCGTTCGATCGTTTTTTTCTTCGTCCGTACGTACATAAGTATGTTCGTTCGTTCGTTCCTTCGTTCGTTCTTTGCTCGTTCGTTCGTTCATTCGTACATATGTACCTACGTACGTACGTTCGCTCGTTCGTCCGTTCGTTTGTACGTACGTTTGTTCGTTAATCCTTTCGTTCGATCATTCGATCGTTCTTTTGTTCGTCTGTTTGTTCGAACGTAAGTTCTTTCGTTTGTTCGTTGCTTAATTTCGTTCGTTTAGTCATTCGTACGTACATACGTTAGTTCATTTGTTCGCTCGTGCGATCGTTCCTACATACGTACGGATATATGTACGTACTTTCGTTCGTTCGTACGTACGTTCGTTTGTTTGTTCGTTCGATCTTTCTTTCGTACGCAAGTGCGTACGTTTGTTCCTTCGTTCGTTCTTTTTAATGTACGTACTACGTTCGTTCGTTCTTTTGTTCGTTCGTTCTTTTGTTCGTTCGTTCTTATGTTCGTTCGTACGTACCTGCGTTCGGACGTACGTTGCTTCGTTCGCTCGATCGTACGTACGTACGTTTGTTTGTTCATTCGTTGGTTCATTCTTTCGTTAGTTCGGTCGTTCGTTCATTCGTTCGTTCCTTCGTTCGTTCTTTGCTCGTTTGTTCGGTACGTTCGTTTGTTTATTCGTACGTACGTTCGTTCGTTCGCACGTACGCACGCTCTATCTTTCGTACGTACTTACGTTCCTACGTTCGTTCCTTCTTACGTCTGAACGTACGTACACACGTACCACCTTTTGTTCGTTCCTTCGTTCTTTCGTTCGTTCGTTTGTTCGTACGTGCGCATGTACGTACGCACACACGTACGTACGCAGGTACGTACGTTCGAACGCACGTCGTAAGCACATACGCACGTAATACGTACGTACGTTCGTTCATTCGTTCGTTCGTTCTTTGCTCGTTCGGTCGTTCGTTCGTTCTTTGCTCGTTCGGTCGTTCGTTCGTTCGTTCGTTCATTCGTACATACGTACCTGTACGTTCGCTCGTTCGTCCGTTCTTTCGTACGTACGTTTGTTCGTTAATTCTTTCGTTCGATCATTCGATCGTTCTTTTGTTAGTCTGTTCGTTCGAACGTGAGTTCTTTCGTTCGTTCGTTCCTTAATTTCGTTCGTTTAGTCGTTCGTACGTACATACGTGAGTTCATTTGTTCGCTCGTTCGATCGTTCCTACGTACGGATGTATGTACGTACGTTCGTTCGTTCTTTCGTTCGTTCGTTCGTACGGACGTACGTTCGTTCGTTTGATCTTTCTTTCGTACGCAAGTGCGTACGTTCGTTCGTTCGTTCGTTCGTTCATTCTAATGTACGTACTACGTTCTTACGTACGTTCGTTCGTTCTTTTGTTCGTTCGTACGTACCTACGTTCGGACGTGCGTTCGTTCGTTCGTTTGTACGTATGTACACACGTTCCTTCGTTCGCTCGATCGTACGTACGTTAGTTTGTTCATTCGTTGGTTCATTTTTGCGTTAGTTCGTTCGTTCGTAGGTACGTACGTATGTACGTTCGTTTGTTTATTCGTCCGTACTTACTTAGGTACGTACTTACGTACGAACGTTCGTTCCTACGTACTTACGTACGAACGTTCGTTCGTACGTACGTACTTATCTACGTACGTACGTTCGTTTGTTCGTACGTACTTATCTACGTACGTACGTTCACACGTGCGTACGCTCGATCATTTGTACGTACTTACGTTCCTACGTTCGTTCCTTCTTACGTATGAACGTACGTACAAACGTACCACCTTTTGTTCGTTGCTTCGTTCTTTCGTTCGTACGTTCGCACACACGTACGACGCAGGTACGCACGTCGTACGCACGTACGCACATACGCACGTCATACGTACGTACGTTCGTTTGTTCGGTCGTTCGTACGTACCTTCGTTAGTTCTTTCGTTATTTCGTTCGTTCGTTCGTTCCATCGTATTTTTCTTCGTACGTACGTACATAAGTACGTACGTTCGTTCGTTCGTTCGCACGTACGTACGCTCTATTGTTCGTACGTACTTACGTTCCTACGTTCGTTCCTTCTTACGTCTGAATGTACGTACAAACGTACCACCTTTTGTTCGTTGCTTAGTTCTTTCGTTCGTTCGTTTGTTCGTACGTGCGCATGTACGTACGCACACACGCACGTACGCAGGTACGTACGTTCGTACGCACGTACGCAGGTACGTATTTTCGTACGCACATACGCACGTCATACGTACGTACGTTCGTTCGTTCGGTCGTTCGTACGTACCTTCGTTAATTCTGTCGTTTTTTCGTTAGTTCGTTCCTTCATTCGTTCGTACGTACGTTAGTTCGTTCCATCGTTTTTTTTCTTCGTCCGTACGTACTTATGTAACTACGTACCTAAGTATGTACGCACGAATAAACAAACGAACGTACCTACGAACGAACGAACGAACTAACGAAAAAATGAACCAACGAATGAACAAACAAACGTACGTACGTACGATGGAGCGAACGAAGGAACGTGCGTACCTACGTACAAACGACCGAACGAACGTAGTACGTACATTAGACTGAACAAACGGACGAACGTATGCACTTGCGTACGAAAGAACGATTGAACGTACAAAAAAACGAACGTACGTACAAACGGAACGAAGGAAGGAACGTAGGTACGTACGAACGAACAAAAGAACGTACGAACGGAGTACGTACATTAGAATGAAGGAACAAACGAACGAACAAACGTACGTCCGAACGTAGTTACGTAAGAACGAACAAAAGAAAGAACGAACGTAGTACGTACATTAAAATGAACGAACGAACGAACGTACGAAAGAAAGATCGAACGAACAATCAAACAAACGTACGTACGAACGAACGCACATCGTACGCACGTCATACGTACGTACGTTCGTTCGTTCGGTCGTTCGTACGTACCTTCGTTAATTCTGTCGTTTTTTCGTTAGTTCGTTCCTTCATTCGTTCGTACGTACGTTAGTTCGTTCCATCGTTTTTTTTCTTCGTCCGTACGTACTTATGTAACTACGTACCTAAGTATGTACGCACGAATAAACAAACGAACGTACCTACGAACGAACGAACGAACTAACGAAAAAATGAACCAACGAATGAACAAACAAACGTACGTACGTACGATGGAGCGAACGAAGGAACGTGCGTACCTACGTACAAACGACCGAACGAACGTAGTACGTACATTAGACTGAACAAACGGACGAACGTATGCACTTGCGTACGAAAGAACGATTGAACGTACAAAAAAACGAACGTACGTACGAACGGAACGAAGGAAGGAACGTAGGTACGTACGAACGAACAAAAGAACGTACGAACGGAGTACGTACATTAGAATGAAGGAACAAACGAACGAACAAACGTACGTCCGAACGTAGTTACGTAAGAACGAACAAAAGAAAGAACGAACGTAGTACGTACATTAAAATGAACGAACGAACGAACGTACGAAAGAAAGATCGAACGAACAATCAAACAAACGTACGTACGAACGAACGCACATCGTACGCACGTCATACGTACGTACGTTCGTTTGTTCGGTCGTTCGTACGTACCTTCGTTAGTTCTTTCGTTAGTTCGTTCGTTCGTTAGCTCGTTCGATCGTTTTTTTCTTCGTACGTACGTACATAAGCACGTACGTTCTTTCATTCGTTCGGTCTTTGCTGCACGTTCGTTCGTTCGTTCGCACGTACGTACGCTCTATCGTTCGTAGGTACTTACGTTCCTACGTTCGTTCCTTCTTACGTCTGAACGTACGTACAAACGTACCACCTTTTGTTCGTTGCTTCGTTCTTTCGTTCGTTCGTTTGTTCGTTCGTACGTGCGCATGTACGTACGCACACACGTACGTACGCAGGTACGTACGTTCGTTCATTCGTTCGTTCCTTCGTTCGGTCTCTGCTCGTTCGTTCGGTACGTTCGTTTGTTTATTCGTACGTACGTACGTTCGTTCGTTCGTTAGCACGTACGTTCGCTCTATCGTTCGTACGTGCTTACGTTCCTACGTTCGTTCCTTCTTACGTATGAACGTAAGTACAAACGTACCACCTTTTGTTCGTTGCTTCGTTCTTTCGTTTGTTCGTACGTGCGCATGTACGTACGCACACATGCACGTACGCAGGTACGTACGTTCGTACGCACGTACGCAGGTACGTACGTTCGTACGCACATACGTACGTACGTTTGTTTGTTCGGTCGTTCGTACGTACCTTCGTTAAGTCTGTCGTTGTTTCGTTAGTTCGTTCCTTCGTTCGTTCGTACGTACTTTAGTTCGTTCGTTCGATCGTTTTTTTCTACGTCCGTACGTACCTATGTAACTACGTACGTAAGTATGTACGCACGAATAAACAAACGAACGTACATACGTACGTGCCTACGAATGAACGAACGAACTAACGAAAAAATGAACCTACGAATGAACAAACAAACGTACGTACGTACGAACGATCGAGCGAACGAAGGAACGTGCGTACGTAATAACGAACGAACGAACTAACTAACGAAAAAATGAACCAACGAATGAACAAACAAACGTACGTACGTACGAACGATCGAGCGAACGAAGGAACGTGCGTACGTAATAACGAACGAACTAACGAAAAAATGAACCAACGAATGAACAAACAAACGTACGTACGTACGATGGAGCGAACGAAGGAACGTGCGTACGAACGATCGAACAAATCAACTAACGTATGTACGTGCGAACGACTAAACGAACGAAATTAAGGAACGAACGAACAAAAGAACGAACTAACAAAAGAACAAAGTAACAAAAGAACGGACGAACGTAGTACGTACATTAAAATGAACGAACGAACGAACTACGAAAGAAAGATCGAACGAAAGTACGTACGAACGAACGCACATACGCACGTCATACGTACGTACGTTCGTTTGTTCGCTCGTTCGTACGTACCTTCGTTAGTTCTTTCGTTCTTTCGTTAGTTCGTTCGATCGTTTTTTTCTTCGTCCGTACGTGCATAAGTACGTTCGTTCGTTCCTTCGTTCGTTCTTTGCTCGTTCGTTCGTTCATTCGTACATATGTACCTACGTACGTACGTTCGCTCGTTCGTCCGTTCGTTTGTACGTACGTTTGTTCGTTAATCCTTTCGTTCGATCATTCGATCGTTCTTTTGTTCGTCTGTTTGTTCGAACGTAAGTTCTTTCGTTTGTTCGTTGCTTAATTTCGTTCGTTTAGTCGTTCGTACGTACATACGTTAATTCATTTGTTCGCTCGTGCGATCGTTCCTACATACGTACGGATATATGTACGTACGTTCGTTCGTTCGTACGTACGTTCGTTTGTTTGTTCGTTCGATCTTTCTTTCGTACGCAAGTGCGTACGTTTGTTCCTTCGTTCGTTCTTTTTAATGTACGTACTACGTTCGTTCGTTCTTTTGTTCGTTCGTTCTTATGTTCGTTCGTACGTACCTGCGTTCGGACATACGTTGCTTCGTTCGCTCGATCGTACGTACGTACGTTTGTTTGTTCATTCGTTGGTTCATTCTTTCGTTAGTTCGGTCGTTCGTTCATTCGTTCGTTCCTTCGTTCGTTCTTTGCTCGTTTGTTCGGTACGTTCGTTTGTTTATTCGTACGTACGTTCGTTCGTTCGTTCGCACGTACGTACGCTCTATCTTTCGTACGTACTTACGTTCCTACGTTCGTTCCTTCTTACGTCTGAACGTACGTACACACGTACCACCTTTTGTTCGTTGCTTCGTTCTTTCGTTCGTTCGTTTGTTCGTACGTGCGCATGTACGTACGCACACACGTACGTACGTTCGAACGCACGTCGTAAGCACATACGCACGTAATACGTACGTACGTTCGTTCATTCGTTCGTTCGTTCTTTGTTCGTTCGGTCGTTCGTTCGTTCGTTCGTTCATTCGTACATACGTACCTACGTATGTACGTTCGCTCGTTCGTCCGTTCTTTCGTACGTACGTTTGTTCGTTAATTCTTTCGTTCGATCATTCGATCGTTCTTTTGTTAGTCTGTTCGTTCGAACGTGAGTTCTTTCGTTCGTTCGTTCCTTAATTTCGTTTGTTTAGTCGTTCGTACGTACATACGTGAGTTCATTTGTTCGCTCGTTCGATCGTTCCTACGTACGGATGTATGTACGTACGTTCGTTCGTTCGTACGGACGTACGTTCGTTCGTTTGATCTTTCTTTCGTACGCAAGTGCATACGTTCGTTCGTTCGTTCATTCTAATGTACGTACTACGTTCTTACGTACGTTCGTTCGTTCTTTTGTTCGTTTGTACGTACCTACGTTCGGACGTGCGTTCGTTCGTTCGTTTGTACGTATGTACACACGTTCCTTCGTTCGCTCGATCGTACGTACGTTAGTTTGTTCATTCGTTGGTTCATTTTTGCGTTAGTTCGTTCGTTCGTAGGTACGTACGTATGTACGTTCGTTTGTTTATTCGTCCGTACTTACTTAGGTACGTACTTACGTACGAACGTTCGTTCCTACGTACTTACGTACGAACGTTCGTTCGTTCCTACGTACTTACGTACGAACGTTCGTACGTACGTTCGTTCGTTCGTACGTACTTATCTACGTACGTACGTTCACACGTGTGTACGCTCGATCATTTGTATGTACTTACGCTCCTACGTTCGTTCCTTCTTACGTATGAACGTACGTACAAACGTACCACCTTTTGTTCGTTGCTTCGTTCTTTCGTTCGTACGTTCGCACACACGTACGACGCAGGTACGCACGTCGTACGCACGTACGCACATACGCACGTCATACGTACGTACGTTCGTTTGTTCGGTCGTTCGTACGTACCTTCGTTAGTTCGTTCGTTCGTTCCATCGTATTTTTCTTCGTACGTACGTACATAAGTACGTACATTCGTTCAGTCGTTCGTTCGTTCGTTCGTTCGTTCGTTCGTTCGCACGTACGTACGCTCTATTGTTCGTACGTACTTACGTTCCTACGTTCGTTCCTTCTTACGTCTGAATGTACGTACAAACGTACCACCTTTTGTTCGTTGCTTCGTTCTTTCGTTTGTTCGTACGTGCGCATGTACGTACGCACACACGCACGTACGCAGGTACGTACGTTCGTTCGTTCGGTCGTTCGTACGTACCTTCGTTAATTCTGTCGTTTTTTCGTTAGTTCGTTCCTTCATTCGTTCGTACGTACGTTAGTTCGTTCCATCGTTTTTTTTTCTTCGTCCGTACGTACTTATGTAACTACGTACCTAAGTATGTACGCACGAATAAACAAACGAACGTACCTACGAACGAACGAACGAACGAACTAACGAAAAAATGAACCAACGAATGCACAAACAAACGTACGTACGTACGATGGAGCGAACGAAGGAACGTGCGTACCTACGTACAAACGACCGAACGAACGTAGTACGTACATTAGACTGAACAAACGGACGAACGTATGCACTTGCGTACGAAAGAACGATTGAACGTACAAAAAAATGAACGTACGTACGAACGTACCTTCGTTAGTTCTTTCGTTAGTTCGTTCGTTCGTTAGCTCGTTCGATCGTTTTTTTCTTCGTACGTACGTACATAAGTACGTACGTTCTTTCATTCGTTCGTTCTTTGCTGCACGTTAGTTCGTTCGTGCGCACGTACGTACGCTCTATCGTTCGTACGTACTTACGTTCCTGCGTTCGGTCCTTCTTACGTCTGAACGTACGTACAAACGTACCACATTTTGTTCGTTGCTTCGTTCTTTCGTTCGTTCGTTTGTTCGTACGTGCGCATGTACGTACGCACACACGTACGTACGCAGGTACGTACGTTCGAACGCACGTCGTACGCACATACGCACGTCATACGTACGTACGTTCGTTTGTTCCGTCGTTCGTACGTACCTTCGTTAGTTTTGTCGTTGTTTCGTTCTTTCGTTAGTTCGTTCGTACGTACGTTAGTTCGTTCGATCGTTTTTTTCTTCGTCCGTACGTACATAAGTTCGTTCCTTCGTTCATTCTTTGCAAATTCGTTCGTTCGTACGTACGTACGTTCGCTCGTTCGTCCGTTCGTACGTTTGGTCGTTAATTCTTTTGTTCGTTTGTTCGTTCGAACGTAAGTTCTTTCCTTCGTTCGTTCGCACGTACGTACGCTCGATCGTTCGTACGTACTTACGTTCCTACGTTCGTTCCTTCTTACGTATGAACGTAAGTACAAACGTACCACCTTTTGTTCGTTTGTTCGTACGTGCGCATGTACGTACGCACACACGCACGTACGCAGGTACGTACGTTCGTACGCACATACGCACGTACGTTCGTTTTTTCGGTCGTACCTTCGTTAATTCTGTCGTTATTTCGTTAGTTCGTTCCTTCGTTCGTTCGTACGTACTTTAGTTCGTTCGATCGTTTCTTTCTTCGTCCGTACGTACTTATGTAACTACGTACGTAAGTATGTACGCACGAATAAACAAAGGAACGTACATACGTACGTACCAACGAACGAACTAACGAAACAATGAACCAACGAATCGAGCAAACGAAGAAACGTGCGTACATACAAACGAACAAACGTAGGTACGTAAGAACGAACGAACGAACGAAAAAAATGAACCAACGAATGAACAAACAAACGTACGTACGTACGATGGAGCGAACGAAGGAACGTGCGTACCTACGCACAAACGACTGAACGAACGAACAAACTAACAAAAGAACGGACATTCGAACGAAGGAACAAACGAACGAACAAACGTACGTCCGAACGTAGGTACGTAAGGACGAACAAAAGAAAGAACGAACGTACGAACATATATATGTTAAAATGAACGAACATATATACGAACGAACATATAATGAACGAACATATATATGTTAAAATGAACGAACAAACGAACGAACGTACGAAAGAAAGATCGAACGAACAATCAAACAAACGAACGAACGCACGTCGTACGCACATACGCACGTCATACATACGTACGTTCCTTTGTTCGGTCGTTCGTACGTACCTTCGTTAGTTCTTTCGTTCTTTCGTTAGTTCGTTCGATCGTTTTTTCTTCGTCCGTACGTACATAAGTACGTTCGTACTTTGCTCGTTCGTTCGTTCATTCGTACATATGTACCTACGTACGTACGTTCACTCGTTCGTCCGTTCGTTTGTACGTACGTTTGTTCGTTAATTCTTTCGTTCGATCGTTCTTTTGTTCGTCTGTTCGTTCGAACGTAAGTTCTTTCGTTCGTTCGTTGCTTAATTTCGTTCGTTTAGTCGTTCGTTCGTACGTACGTTAGTTCATTTGTTCGCTCGTGCGATCGTTCCTACATACGTACGGATATATGTACGTACGTACGTTCGTTCGTTCGTACGTACGTACGTTCGTTTGTTCGTTCGATCTTTCTTTCGTACGCAAGTGCGTACGTTTGTTCGTTCATTTTAATGTACGTACTACGTTCGTACGTACGTTCGTTCGTTCGTTCGTTCTTATGTTCGTTCGTACGTACCTGCGTTCGGACGTACGTTGCTTCGTTCGTTCGATCGTACGTACGTACGTTTGTTTGTTCATTCGTTGGTTCATTCTTTCGTTAGTTCGGTCGTTCGTTCGTTCGTTCGTTCCATCGTTTTTTTTTTCTTCGTACGTACGTTCGTTCATTCGTTCGTTAGCACGTACGTACGCTCTATCGTTCGTACGTACTTACGTTCCTACGTTCGTTCCTTCTTACGTCTGAACGTACGTACACACGTACCACCTTTTGTTCGTTGCTTCGTTCTTTCGTTCGTACGTGCGCATGTACGTACGCACACACGCATGTACGCAGGTACGTACGTTCGAACGCACGTCGTACGCACATACGCACGTCATACGTACGTACGTTCGTTAGTTCGTACGTACGTTTTTTTCTTCGTCCGTACGTACATAAGTACGTACGTTCGTTCCTTCGTTCATTCTTTGCAAATTCGTTCGTTCGTTCATTCGTACGTTTGGTCGTTAATTCTTTCGTTCGATCATTTGATCGTTCTTTTGTTCGTCTGTTCGTACGTACTTACGTTCCTACGTTTGTTCCTTCTTACGTATGAACGTAAGTACAAACGTACCACCTTTTGTTCGTTGCTTCGTTCTTTCGTTTGTTCGTACGTGCGCATGTACGTACGCAGACACGCACGTACGCAGGTACGTACGTTCGTACGCACGTACGCACATACGCACGTACGTTTGTTTGTCCTGTCGTTCGTACGTACCTTCGTTAATTCTGTCGTTCTTTCCTTCGTTCGTTCGTACTTACTTTAGTTCGTTCGATCGTTTTTTTTTCTTCGTCCGTACGTACTTATGTAACTACGTACGTAAGTATGTACGCACGAATAAACAAACGAACGTACATGCCTACGAATGAACGAACGAAAAAATGAACGAACGAATGAACAAACAAACGTACGTACGTACGAACGATCGAGCGAACGAAGGAACGTGCGTACGTAATAACAAACGAACGAACGAACGAACTAACGAAAAAATGAACCAACTAATGAACAAACAAACGTACGTACGTACGATGGAGCGAACGAAGGAACGTGCGTACCTACGTACAAACGACCGAACGAACGTAGTACGCACATTAGAGTGAACGGACGAACGTATGCACTTGCGTAAGAAAGAAAGATCGAACAAACAAACAAACGAACGTACGTACGAACGATCAAACAAATCAACTAACGTACGATCGACTAAACGAACGAAATTAAGGAACAAAAGAACGAACTAACAGAAGAACAAACTAACAAAAGAACGGACGAACGTAGTACGTACATTAGAATGAACGAACAAACGAACGAACGAACGAACGTACGTCCGAATGTAGGTACGTAAGAACGAACGTACGAACGAACGAACGCACGTCGTACGCACATACGCACGTACGTTCGTTTGTTCGTACGTACCTTCGTTAGTTCTTTCGTTCTTTCGTTTTTTTCTTTGTCCGTACGTACATAAGTACGTTCGTTCGTTCCTTCGTCCGTTCTTTGCTCGTTCGTTCGTTGCTTAATTTCGTTCGTTTAGTCGTTCGTACGTACATACATTAGTTCATTTGTTCGCTCGTGCGATCGTTCCTACATACGTACGGATATATGTACCTACGTTGGTTCGTTCGTTCTTATGTTCGTTCGTACGTACCTGCGTTCGGACGTACGTTGCTTCGTTCGCTCGAGCGTACGTACGTACGTTTGTTTGTTCGTTCGTTGGTTCATTCTTTCGATAGTTCGGTCGTTCGTTCTTTGCTCGTTACTTTCGTTTGTTTATTCGTACGTACGTACGTACGTTCGTTCGTTCGCACGTACGTACGTACGCTCTATCGTTCGTTCCTTCTTACGTCTGAACGTACGTACACACGTACCACCTTTTGTTCGTTGCTTCGTTCTTTCGTACGTGTGCATGTACGTACGTTCGAACGCACGTCATACGTTCGTTTGTACGTACCTTCGTTAGTTCTGTCGTTCTTTCGTTCGGGCGTTCATTCGTACCTACGTTCGCTCGTTCGTCCATTCGTTCGTACGTACGTTTGTTCGTTAATTTTTTCGTTCAATCGTTCGTGTGTTCGTTCGAACGTAAGTTCTTTCGTTCCTTAATTTCGTTCGTTTAGTCATTCGTACGTACATACGTGAGTTCATTTGTTTGCGCGGTCGATCGTTCCTATATACGTACGGATGTATGTACGTTCGTTCGTTTGTTCGACCTTTCTTTCGTACGCAAGTGCGTTCGTTCGTTCGAATATACGTACTACGTTCGTACGTTCTTCTGTTCGTTCGTACGTACCTACGTTCGGACGTACGCACGTACGTTTGTTTGTTCATTTTTTCGTTCGTTCGTACGTACGTTAGTTTGTTTATTCGTGCGTACTTATCTACGTACGTACGATCGTTCGTAAGTACTTATCTACGTACGTACGTTGGTCCGTAAGTACGCTCGATCGTTCGTACGTACTTACGTTCGTTCCTTACGTATGAACGTACGTACAAACGTTCCACCCTTTGTTCGTTGCTTCGTTCGTTTGTTCGTACGTGCACATGTCCGTACGCACACACGTACGTACGAACGCACGTACGTACGTTCGTTTGTACGTACGTACCTTCGTTCGTTCTGTTGTTCTTTCGTTCGTTGGCTCGTTTCTTTCGTCCGTACGTACGTTCGTTCGTTCGCTCTTTCGTTAATTCTTTCATTCGATCGTTCTTTTTTTCGTTCGTTCGTTTGTTTAGTCGTCCGTACGTACATACGTTAGTTCATTTGTTCGATCGTTCCTACGTACGGATGTATGTACGTACGTTCGTTCGTTCGATCTTTCTTTCGTACGCAAGTGCTTACGTTCACTCTAATGTACGTACCTACGTTCCGACGTAAGATCGTTCGGTCTTTTGTAGCTACGTACGTACGTCAGTTTGTTCATTCGTGCGTACTTAGGTATATATATATATATATAAACATATATAAATAAATATATGTAAATAATTAAATAACTATATATATATATATAATTAAATATATATAAATAAATATATATAAATAATTAAATATATATATATATATATGGTAGTAGATTCTCCTATCAGCTTTGACGTTTGAAGGACTAACAATTATAGCTGTTAGACCACTTGTAAATGACTTGTTTTCCACAAACTTAATGAATAACGTACCTCAGGCTCTTCTATTGGGGTTTTCCAGGGCTATATACACACACACACATCCAAGAACACAAATGTTTCGAGGTTCACTGCAGCTGTTTTCAGATGCGTTTTTATTTATTGATGAACAACTCAATGTACATGATAAATAATAATATACATGATAAATAATAATAAAAAAAGTTTTCTTCAGATGAATAAGAATTTAAATCTAAAATTTAACATTTAAAATTAGGCTTATGGAGAATATATATATGTTAACTCCCTATTCAGTGGGGACGATCAAGAGAGTTTTTGGTGTCCTTATTAAAATACTTTGATTCAGTTAGATCCCGCAAATAACTTTCCATAGTAATCAACATAGCCTTTTTCTCTCGTAACGCCTGTATGTTCGCAAAATGTAATTTTCCCAAATAAAGTGCACCTCATGTTCAAGGCTGAAATGAAGTTACAGGATGTTACTCAACTAAGAGTTCACCGCATTATATAGCAGAAACAGCTTTAAGCCAATGAACTCTTTACATTTGTTTTTTTTTCCGGTGTCATTTCTGTGTTCTTGTTACCACTCTATGTTCTGATGTATATATATATATATATATATAAAGAGAGAGAGTTCCACACTTAAGCGATGTATATATGTATACTGCCAGTACCGCCTGACAGGCCTTCGTGCCGGTGGCACGTAAAAGCACCCACTACACTCTCGGAGTGGTTGGCGTTAGGAAGGGCATCCAGCTGTAAAGATTCTGCCAAATCAGATTGGAGCCTGGTTCGCCAGTCTTCAGTCAAATCGTCCAACCCATGCTAGCATGGAAAGCGGACGTTAAACGATGGTGAGATATATATATATATATATATATATATATATATATATATATATATATATATATATATATATATATCGCAACACATAATTGCCAACTTAGTGTGGTGTTCCATACGTTAATGCTACTGACGTTTAAAACCCCAGGAAAACATCTCCTCCAGCTGGATAACGACACACATCTCTCTCTTTCTCTCTGTATATATATATATAATGTGTGTGTGTGTTGTAGGAAGAATGAATAGATTCTGTAGAACTATGCAGTGTTGAGAAAAATAAGATAGATAAGGTTCCTTAAAAATTCCTTCTCTCTATTTCTAATACTGCATGCGATTCTTCTTTTTTTTCTCTCTATTATTTTGATCTGAAATTAAGTACTGGAATCATATGAATAATTAAGCGACTAGCAACTGTTCTGTTACGTACATCTAGTTAAAAAAGAAAAAGAACTGATGAATCCGTGATGAATGAATCATTTCCACAACTTGTAAATGAAACGTTATGGCAGATTCATTGACGCTAAATACGCGACCCGCAACAGCGATGCTTCCACCATCAGGCGCTCGTGTGTGTGGGTCTGTCTTTGTGTCTGTTTGTCACACATACACAGACCAATACTGGTAGTCAGATGATGGGTATGTCTCGCAGATCGATAAAAATGATCGAGAGAATATGTACCAGACCTAAAAAGGAAAAGAAAAAGAAAAACATAAGTACTCGTGTCGATTTGTTCGACTACAACCCTTCCAGGCGATGCTCCACCAAAGTCGGAGTCCAGTAACTGAAACAAGTAAAAAGATAAAAGATATTAAAAACAAATAACAATGAAAATCAGAAATTAGATTCATTGAAGCGTAAAGTTCTGCATGACATTGTCAATGAACCGAAGCAGAAAATGAGGAACCAAGACCCGCCTTCGCAATGTCCCCGGCTATTATTTCTATAAAATCTGCTACGGACTGTTTCACCATCTGGAAGAGAAAACATAACGAACAACGATCTTATTTTGATGACATTAAGGATTATTGAGTGCTTCAGCCTGTATTTGTGTGTGTTTGTGTATGTGTTCATGTATGTGTGTATCATGCTCTCCATCCCAAATATGTATTTGTGTAACTCTCAGAAAATCTGTGTTGCCTGGTAGTTATGCATGTTGGTCTCATGATCATAGTTTCAATTACCGGATCGGGCTCTGCATTGTTTTCTTGAGCAAAACACTTCATTTCACGATGCTTCAGTCCACCCAGCTATAAGTAAGCTCCAGCAGTCGCCAGGAAGTTAACCCCTGCGACGGGCCGGCTTCTCGTTCAGTGCTGGTAAGTGTTGTAAACTCTATCACTCATACACTTAAACCCCGGCCATTTGTGTCTTAGTGTTCGTGACAGACCTAAATATAAATAAGTCTCAAACAGTTGAAAAATACCACCTAATGTAGTGGGTCTCTAAGCAGCTGCCCCTTAAAACTGTAGCTGACACACCTGATTACAAATTTATACAAGCTTGACTGAACTCTGAGCAATAACACAACTCCAACCTTAAATAATAAAACCTTCAATTATATCTTCTCATCAAACTCATTCTTATTAACTAGTTACCATTCAATAAAGCTCCTCCTACCCCAGAATAAAACAAACTCACCAAAAACTATATAAAGCCAAGATGAACTCGAATGTATCTTGGCTCGATGAAGGTGAACGCGATGAAACTTCGAAGTCACTGTCACCACTCGTAAAAGTATAATGCATTTTGCTAAAGAGTATTGAGTAATTCTCCAGTTTAATGCAATATTTATTATCTTAATATATAACTCAACATGTAAAAAAAAATGAATAGACACTATTATTTTTGTCTCTCCCTGTGTGTGTGTGTAAAAAGACGGGGTGGAAACGGCTAGGACGCTTCAGATCATGGTGATAGTAATAATGGTAGTGAATGGCACGTCGTTGACAGAGGCGACGGGAGTGATAAAGAAGAAGCTCGTAGAGTGAAAATAAGAGGAGCAAATTGATATTGCATGCTGGGTATAGGGGGAGAATAAAGGACGCAACAATGATGACAGGAAGAAGAAGAAGAAGATAGAGTAGGAGGAGGGGCGTGAAAATAAGAAACATTTGTCGATGACCACAACAGAAAAGTTCCTGGGAAAATGCCAGACACACTGAAAACCAATACTGCTGGTGCCATTAGGCACTGCAAAAACACGTCTGATGTCTCCATGCGTAAAAGACACGCCTCTTGCTATCTCTTTACCTCTTCCCAGGTCTTTCTTCGTCTCTTTCGCTCTCCTGTCTCAACAAACATAGATAGATAGATAGGTAGGTGTGTGTTTGTGTTTATAACAAAACTCTGGCACAGGGGATGAGCAAGGGGCATACGGAACAACAGGAAAACGCAGACACACACACACGCTAAATGCAGCTATGCTCGGTCCCTCATCAGTTAACACCATATAGCACCACAATTTCAATATATATTAATTGTATTTGTATGTATATATATATATATATATATATATATACACATAGACAATTAATATAAAGAGCAGGTTACAATATTTCACCAAAAAATTATAATTGTCACTTAATGTGACTAGTGTTAGGAACCACCCACATTGCTAGAAATAAGAGCATTATATATATATATATATATATATATATATATATATATATATATATACATATACATTGTGTGTGTGTATGTATATATATATATATATATATATATGTATACATTATGTGTGTGTGTGTATATATATATATATATATATATATATATATATATATATATATACGTATGTATGTATATATATATATATATACGTATGTATATGTATATATATATATATATACGTATATGTATGAATATATATACGTATACGTATATATAATATATATATATATATATATATAGACACGTATATATATGTGTGTGTGTGTATACATACATACACACACTCACGCACACAGATTCGCGCGCACGAACGATCCCATCTTTTGTTTCTATGACAAATGTTTTCTCGAGGTCTTGTCTTGCACAACCTTTCCTTCCATTTTAACTCCTTCTCTTCGTATGACAGCTAGAAAATATGTCCTGTGTGTGTGTGTGTGTGTCTCTAACCAAATGGTGCCATGCCAGTTCCTTCCTACTCCCAAGAGTATCATCATGGCCTTATCCAGTATCCGTGACTCTCACTCAAGAAGATGGATGAACTTTACATTTTTTGTTTTTCATTTCCTTTATAATAATGTCTTTTTTTTAATATTTTTATCTTCTTTCTGATCTTCCCATTTTTTTTTTTTACTGCGCCCCCTTTTTATTACAGTAACTCCCACCTCATCACACTCACATCACGACCACAATTTTCCGCTACACCAATCTCTCCTCCAAATTACTCCAGTATGGCCACTTCCGCCAGAGACTTCCTTCACTACTCCACTTCGGTACTCCTTCCATTATTCCTCTTCCCAGTACCACATGACGACCACGATGGAATTTCCGCTCCACTAATTCCCCGTTCCTTCATTACTCCAGCACGGCCACTCTCCCACCTCATCACCCACCACACACACACATCAAAACCACAAATTCGCTTCGCCATACCTCCCACTCGTACACTGCTCCAGTCTGGCCACTCCCGCCAGAGACTCCCTTTGCATGGTTCCTCTCCCCACTACTCTCACATCACTCCATTACGACTACTCTCGACACCAGACTCCCGTCACGCTTCTCGCTGTGAAGTACTCCTTCCTCGCCGTTTTTTGCCAGTCACAATACTCCTGTCGCTCTCAGTTGCGCGTTTCTATCACAGCACCTAGCGCGACTATCTTCAGTATCTCTCACACCACACCCCACCGCCATACAACTCTCGCTACTCCACGTCACCACACACATATATATATATATATATATATATATATATATATAAGTTCAAAAAACAACAACGCGAGGACGTGATACAGATTGTGTTACTGGACGCTCGGGAAAGGAAAGAAAGAGAATTTGATGTTTCGAGCGGAGCTCTTCGTCGGAAACATAGGACAGTCTAAAGAAGGGAAGACAGAGGAAGAAATATATATATATATATATATATATATATACACATATATATATATATATATTATAAGATCTGGTAATTATTCATATATTAATATTAATTAATATCGATTAATTATCAGGGGGCCAGCACATTTAAAGAATCAAAGAGATTCAGAAATATTATCTGCAATCTCAGGGGATTAAGGTACATTTTAAAAATAACGTCGACCACTAACGTGGACAATTAATGCGCTAGAAATAGATCACATTTTGTGTCTATTAAGACCTAAAAAGTTCTCAACATGAAATATAGCAGCATACCAAAAGCGTGAGCGGGCAAGACATTTAAAATCACCTAAAAAAATCATTATTAAACAGGAACCAGGTTTCGGATTTAACAAATTCTTACCATTTGTCTATTCCTCATCAGCCTGATTTGTAATGTAGCAGTAATTTTCAGAATCTTATACATAGTTGCCCACCGCCATGTGTGCGCGTGCATATGGTTCTGTTAATTACAGCTTAATGGTAAAGTTCAAAAGTCTTCGTTTTGGCGCGCTAATTCCAGGAATATATCCGCAGAAACTATTTACTGCGTCGAATATATTCAGAATATATATATATATATATTGCTTATTTTGATTTTAATCACCTTATTTTGAAACTGTGGATAATACCGTACTAAATTCTGGTGCCTCAACTTAAGTACCATATTCATCTGAATCTAAATTTTTGCTTATATATATATAAGCGTGCGTGTGTATGTATGTGTGTGTGCATACAAACACAAATACGCACTTTTTTATATACACACGTATATATATATATATATATATATATATATATATATATATATATATATATATACACACGTATATATATATATATATATATATATATATATATGCAGTGAGAGGGGAGAAAGTTGGATGAATAGATGAACAGATATAAGCATATGTGTAGATATGTCTATGTACGTATAAATGTATATGTGTGTGTGTCTGTATGTACACAGGCTGGTATGTGTGTGTGTTTGTGTGTGTATAAACGAGGCTGCAGACAGGAGATAAATAATGAAAGAATTTCTTGTTTTGACGTGAAAAAGAAGAGAAGAAAAATGGTCCGAATTATTCTTACATCATCATCTAAGATACTTTAATGAGGGCCGCTCTCAGGGTCCCTTTTGCATACGCTGCACCAGACCGCAGACAACACCCCTTCTACAAACCCCGCCGTTCCTCCTCTCATCAGCCAGACTTTCGGTTTCCTAAACAACTTAATAGGTAATGGCTCGTCCCCTACTCGTCCCCTCCAGCCGCTCGGCACCGCCATACGATCGATAGGAGTCTTTGAGTGCGCCTGATATATACTCGCCAAATAGGTGTTGACAGGAAAGGAGAGGGGGAACGAAGGAAGGAAGGAGGAAGGAAAGAAAGAAATGGTGGAAAGAATATTGAAAGGAAGGTGGAAGGAATCGAGAAAGAAAGAACCAAAGAAGGAAGGAAATGATGGAAAGAAAGAAGGAAAATGCAGAAAGAAAGAACCAAAAGGAAGGAAGGAAATAATGGAAAGAATATTGAAAGAAAGAAGGAAAAATGCAGAAAGAAAAAAGGAAAGAAATGATGGAAATATTGAAAGAAAGAAGGAAAATGCAGAAAGAAAGAAAAAAGGAAGGAAATGATGGAAAGAAAGAAAGAAGGAAGGAAGGAATACAGAAAGCATGAAGGAACTGAAGGAAGGAACACTGAAAGAAAGAAAGAGGAAGAAAACAAATAAAAAAGTAGGAAGGAAGAAAGAGAAAGAAAGAAAGAAAACAAGAATGAAAGAATGAGAAGAACAAGAAAGAACGCTGGAAACAAACAACCGAAAGAAGAAGAAAAGAAAGATTTGTCTTGAGTCCTAGGATTTCCGATTCCCAATGTGTATAAGCGAATAATGAGATTAGAACGTATCCCTCCTGAACGAGACCCTAGTTCATTGTAGGGGTTCCTCTTATACAGCTGAGTTGATTGGAGTAACATTGTCTTGCTCAAGAATACAACGCACCGACTGATCCGAGAATGAAATCATTATCTTGCGATCGTGGTTACAACACCCTACCCATTACGCCACGCGCCTTCACTATCATCAACCCCTGGGCATTAATGACTTGACTCCTACGACCCTTAAGGCGGTCGCCCGATTTCCATGAGTGCAAGTGACGCCCGTCCGTTACAGGTTTATTTACAGCTGAAATTAAGCGTTGTCAGAAATACTACGCTCTGCCCGGTCCGGTCCGGTCCGGTCCGGAAATCGAAACCTTGATCTTGCGATCTTGAGTGCAACACCCTTACCATTAGTCCACGTGCCTTCACTTAACTCAAAATTGCGAAGTTTAAATTTTGTTTGACTTTGTCAGTTCGCCGCCTCGTTTTCCCCACATTTCTACGACTATCATCACCATGTCTTTTGCTTTCAGAAATGTTGCACCTGATTTAGCTGTGGCTCCACAGTTTTCTCCCTTTCCCTCGTCCCTCTCGTTCGTTCTTCCCGCCCTCAACACTATTCTCCATCTGTACATTACTCTCTTCTTTCACTTTTTGTCCCAATCTGTGCGCTTAGACATCGCCCCCCACCAGTACCGCCAGCTCTGTTGTTAGCCACCACCCCTCACTGTCATCTTTTTATCGGTAGGACATCCATCAAAATTGTGAAAACGGGAAAGGGAATTGTGAGATAGATAGGTACGTACGTACGTAGGTAGATAGATAGATACATTTCTTTTATTAGCCACACAGGGCTCAACAAAGATGGGACAAATACAATGTAGAGCTTTTCTTTTTGGGAGGGGGAAGGCAAAAAAAGGTAGGGGGTGTGTCGATCAAAAGGGATCGTAGGAAGGAAAAAAGGGGGATTTCGATCAAAAGGGATCGAGGAAAAAGAAAAAAAAGCGATCAATAGGGATCGTGTATCACAATAATGTTCTCGTGTAAAAAAGGGGAGGACAGTTTAGGTTTAGCCGTGGAAAGAAAAGCCTACGGAAAAGACCACGGTAACCTTGGTCAATATTGTCATTGTTATTGAAGATACTATAACAGTAAGTGACTCTCTTTTGCCTTTTTGTTTCTTTTCTGGATTTTTTTTACTCCTTGATAGATAGATAGATAGATAGATAGATAGATAGATAGATAGATAGATAGATAGATAGATAGATAGGCAGACAGGCAGACGTAGACTTGCCTACGGTTTTGTAGCAGGTCGATCGACGCCATAACGATTTCATTCTTGCTTAGCGGTATATTCTTTCTTGCTTTGCGTCCTGATTTGAAATTTCGCCGAGGATGACTTTGCCTTTCATCCTTTCGGAGTCGATTAAATAAGTAGCAGTTACACACTGGGGTCGATGTAATCGACTTAATCCCTTTGTCCTTGTTTGTCCCCTTCTATGTCAGCCATTAAGATTTTAGTTGATTTTTCATAGACTGTTCCTTGTTTCTTTATGAACCAATTTGTATTGATTTACTGAATATTTTAGTCAAACAGTACGTAATTTTCAAAATTTGGTACTTATCTTGTCGGTCTCTTCTGCCGAACGCTGGCTTGCGCTGACGTAAGCAGTCAACGCAGATATAATCACACACACAAACATATATATATATATATATATATATATATATATATATATATATATATATACAAAGACCTTCTTTCACTTTTCGTCTCCCAAATCCACTCTCAAGGCTTTGGTCGGCCAGGGACTATAGTAAAAGACACCTGCTCAAGGTTCCGCGCAGTGGGACTGATCCTAAGATCACACGGTTGGGAACCAAGCTCCTCAACCACACAGCCACGCCTGCGCGTTTATATATGCATATAAACGTGTGTGGGGGGGGGATATGTATGCGTATAGATGAAAGTGTATGCATATATATATATCTAAACACATACACACATACAAGTGTATATTCACACACGGGCAACGCTGCATATTTTCTTTGTCGGCTTTCTCTCTACTCAGCCTGTCAGTGAGTGTGAGGTGCGTAACACTCTTGGAAAAGGTCAGTTCAACGAGTGAAGAATCTTTCTGGTTATTACAAGAGTAGGGAAAAAAGTGTGTGTGTGTGTGTGTCTGTAATTATGTATATATATATATATATGTATATATGTGTGTGTGTGCATACATACAGAGAGGAGGAGAGAGGATGAATGGAAGGGTGTGTATAGGTATGCATGTAGGTAAATAGCTAGGAACCTAGACATATATATGTATACACACATACACATATATAGATATATGTACATATATATATATACATATATATATGTATGTGTGTGTTTATATATGTACTTATACATATACACATGCAAAAATGCATACATATATGTAAATGTACATATACACATTCATATATATATATATATATACATATACACACACACGTATTTATATATATATATATACATACATGCATATATACATACACACACGTAAGGAGATAAAGAGAAACCTAAGTAATAGAAGATATTATAAGACAAATGCAATGATAAAAATAAAGAAAGAGAAGAAAAGAAAGAAAGGCTATCGAATTCCAAGATGTATTATTCAGAGATACTGCAAGGAAACCATCGCCCCATCATCATTATCATCATTAATTCTACAACTATCCCGCATCATCACCACGAGACAGCATTCTAGAAATAGCAACCAAATTCCTTCGAATCGTACCTCATTGTCTCAGACAAAAAAAAAAAAGGTGCACTTTGGCTATAATGATTCTAGGGTTCTTGGCACGTAGGGAAAAAAGGCAGAATGGTCGCGGATTAGAATTCCTTTGATCTTAGGGCTACTCGATCAGGGCCTCTTTGGCGTTAAATAACAATGACAACACCCATTACTACTACTACCACCACTACCACTACTACTGCCGCCACTACTATCTCCACCATCACCACCATTACCAACACCACCATTACCAACACCAGCATTACCACCACCACCACTACTACCACCACCACCATCACTACTACTGCCGCCACTATTATCTCCACCACCATCATCATCACTACCACCACGGTCACCACCACCACTACTACTACTACTACCGCCACCATCGCCACTACCACCACCATCGCCACTACCACCACCATCTTCCTCCTCTCCATTTCCTTTCCCATCAGGAAAACTAATCCCAATACTCACTGCGTAACTTCAAGATATTATCTATCACCAAGCAACATTATCACTTTATCACCATTATCATTAACGTCATTATCATTAAACTACATTATTATTATTATCGCTCTCATCCTTATCGCTTATTCGTATTATAAATATCATTTTGGATATTATTATCATAATCGCCATCGTCGTCATCATCATCATCATCATCATCGGTGGGCGCCGTCGGGTGTCCTGGTGCAAGAAAAGACATGCACTAAAGAAACCTACTTTGATTCTGGACGCGAAAACCCTTGGCTTGACTAAGAGCAACTAGTTTCAAATCCTCTTTCTGTCTCACATCTTGAGAAGAACGCATGAATGTCACAACTTCTCACTAGAAAGCAAAGCACTTGTACGTCATAGTTTCTGGATTTGTTCTTTCTCTCTACCTGTCTCTCTCTCTTTCTTTTTCGTCCTCACAGTTTTCTTTTTCTCTGAAAGAAGCCCGTCGTATATATATATATATATGTGTGTGTGTGTGTTTGTGTTTGTCCCCCCCCCCAACATCGCTTGACAACCGATGGTGGTGTGTTTACGTCCCCCGTAACTTAGCGGTTCGGCAAAAGACACCGATAGAATAAGTACCAGGCTTCCAAAGAATAAGTCCTGGGGTCGATTTGCTCGACTAAAAGGCGGTGCTTCAGCATGGCCGCAGTCAAATAACTGAAAGAGTAAAGAGTATATATTAGATAGATATGTGCGTATTGTATTTATACACAACAGCGTGTACAACAAAGCCTTAAATATATCTACAGCTATACTGGTTATATACTTTAGAAATTTAAAGATATGTTATTCTCTTCTTACATAGTAAATAAAGGAGAAGACTATATTTCTGATATTAACTAAAGTGTTACTTATAGTATACAGATTAGTAGCGTCAATTCTCTGAAGCTTCTGGGATTGGCCAAGTAATGTACAAACTTCTGATGAGACCCCAATAAGACTCGAAAATCGGTGAACGCTGTTCATCATCTTTATTTTATTTTTTTTTGTTTTTTTTTTTTTGATTTACGGAAGAATTGGTACGCTTGACAAGTTCGCATGTTTGCTGTAACACGTGAATATTTATAGAATTTTAAAATCAATATTACCGAAGCGAATCTAGAGGCAACAGATTTGTGCGTAGTACTTAGTAAAGGCTGTTAAGTGTCACGCATGGAATTCCGGGCCCTTGGGCCACTTTCGTAACTTTCTATCAATGTAAATATTATACATCCTCGTGTGTGTGTGTGTGTGTGTATATATATATATGTGAATTCAGGTTATACTTTTCATGTTTTTTCCTACGAACACACACACACACACACACACACATATATATACACGCGCGCTATATACATATATATATATATATATATATATATATATATATATTCATTCACCAGTACCAGCGAATGCACTCTAGAATCTGTCGGGCGTAGCATTATGGCATTTTGCACTCAAAATTTAACAAAAACGGGTGCATGTATCCATCACTCCATCACTCTATCTGTCTCTCTCTCTCTCTCCCTTTCTCGTCCTCGCGCGCGCGCACATACACGTACCCTGAGCGTATCTAAGCTGCATTCACCCGTAAACGTAAACGCCTGTGTTGTCGACGACGATGACGACGACAACTGTAGAAGAGAAAATGAAATAAGTAAATACAGAAAAAGCAACAAGCAAATTCTGTAATGGCGTCGTCGTCCTCGTTGGCGATGCAACGAGTAAAAGTGAAGAATTAGCAACAATAATGGCGGCCGTCACCAAAACGTTTCTGTTTTCCACGGTCTCAGAAATAACTGTTTCCTTCCTCTCTTGCTCCTCCTCCTCCGCCTTCTCCTCGTGGTCCTCTTACTGCCTTTCTTCTTTCCCTCTCTACATCGTATGTGTGTGTGTGTGTTATATATTGCTTTTTGCCATATAAAAGATGATTAAACTCAGGATGTAATCAGTTGTCCCCCCCGATCCTCCCCCCCCCCCGTCTTTCTCTCTCTCTCACCCTTCTCTTAGTGCGTCATGCGTGCGTTTAGACATACGCACACATAATACAGTATATGTATGTGTGTGTGTGTGTGTGTGTGCATGCATGTGTGTGTGTGTGTGTGTCTGTGTGTGAATGTATGCGGCCACGTTGGGGCACCGCCATTTTCATCCTTTCCATGCCAATTCTCATGGGTTTGCCTTTTGATAAACGAGGGACTTTAGTATTGCTGCCCTCATTCGAATATCTTGCCGTGATATTGGCTTATCTGCGATCATGGGCAGCAGAAGGTCAAGATTCTTCTTGAAAGCATCTAACCCCACTCAATGTAGATCCCTAGGTTTTTTTCCAGCCAGATATTAAATAGCTCAGAAACTTTGAAACCCAGCTAAATGCAGCAACTGACCTTTGGAAATGTGAAGTAGGGTCCTATTCTGGGGTTTGTATAATTCTCGATGCCATAAGTTCGGTACCGACCCCTTCGGAATCTGTATGGAAGCCTGTCATATATATTTCGGTGATGCTCCAACTTGACCTCTATTCAGGGGTTGATACAAGTATAAAACGTTAAAGATTACTTGTGTGTAAGCTATTGCATTGTACCGAGCACTCACCACTGTCTAACGAAGTCTTTTGAGCTTCAATATATATATATTTAACTCTGCCTTTGGTATTCCAGTACTATTTTCCCCCACCTTGTTTTGCAAATATAGTATATATGTATGTATGTATGTAGGTGTGTATGTATGTTTGTGTATATATATATATATATATATATATATATATATACTACATGAGATATATGCTTTATATACATATACGTACGTACATATGTGTACACTCACACACACATACGTATGTGTGTGTGTGTGTGAGAGAGAGAGAGAAAGAGATGAGATTTTAGCAAGAGGACACGCCGGTCTACATTACGTTACTTATATTAAACGCTACAAAATCATAAAAACTTTCTTATCAATTTGATCGTAAAGGGTTTTCGTTATAAAGGGGCGTGGGAAACAGGGGCCACGGAAGTACTGTTTTGCTTATTTCTGGAAGGGCATCAGTCCCGGTTCACTCCCAGTAGGCAGACGAAATTTTTCTTCGTGCTTTTTTTTTTTTTCCTTCAATTTTTTTAAACCTTTTATATGTTCGTTTTTGCTTTTGTGTTAGATTATAATTATTATTATTATCATGATTATTATTATTATGCTGGGTAGTCATCAAAGGAAAACTTAATGAAGTGTTACAGGAAAGTGTTTGGTGATGCGGTGGGATGGCGGGGTAGCTGGCATGTAGGGAGAGGTTGATGATGAAGAAAAAACCCACGCGATAAAGCGATAAATAATAACTCACTGAAATGATACACAGATCCACTCACACACACACCTATGTTTGTAAATATATATAAGTGTGTGTGTGTAGTAGTAGTAGTAGTAGTAGTAGTAGTAGTAGAGGCGCGTGGCTTAGTAGTTAGGGTGTTGTACTCACGAACGTAAGATTGTGGTTTCAATTCAATTCCTCGACATTGTCTTCTTGAGCAAAACACTTCACTTCACGTTGCTCCCGTCCACTCCATTATTTAAGCAGAATGGTGTATATATAAGTTTCCTGTACCTTGTGTATGAGTTCCAATGATGTTAATTATTATATATATGCATTCTAATACACGACCCACGTTGGACTCCTCATTCGTACCATTATCGAACCTGGAGCTTGACTATGGTCTGTCCATAGCACTTACTCAGCGTTACCTGACACCTTTGGGTCTTCTTGACTCCAATGTCTCTCATACACTATATATATATATATATATATATATATCAAAATATGTGTGTGTATATATATATATATATATATATATATATATATATGTAAAGGCATGCTATTTCCTGTGTTCAGCCTTGTGAAAATAGTCCTGTATCATTAAAGTTCGTGATAATCTCGTGATAATTCTAAGTAGGTTGAGAGACACAAAACGACGAGATAAATTGATAGATGTACTAGACGCTGAAGCAAGTGATGGACAGACTTATATGCTAGCGGCCAGCCGTATGAGTATGCATCTGCATACGTGTGTATGTATATTAAACATGAGAAGTCGGGTGGGGGGGGGAGAGAGAGGGGGGAAAGCATTGACGAGAAGTAGATGAGATATATATCAATAGAGAATGGCACAGACTATACAGTGCTATTGAGAACGACATACTCATGAACACTCGTGTGTGTGTGTAATATATATATATATATATATATATATATATATAGTGTGTATATATGATATATATATATATATATATAGTATGTATATATATGTGTGTGTGTGTGTGTGTATTATGTATATATATGGTATGTATGTATATATATGTGTGTGTGGTATGTATGTATATATGTATGTGTGTATTATGTATATATGTGTATATATATATATGCATGTATATGTGTACAAATATGTATATATATATATGCATGTATGTGTGTATATATATATATATATATATATATATATATATATATATTTATATATATGTATATACATATATGTGTGTATGTATGTGTATATATATATATATATATATATATAATATACACTCAATTCAGTAAGAAACAGACACGCAAAATTGAAAATAGGCATATAATATACATGTATACGTGTGTGTGTGTGTGTGTGTAAATACTAATGGCTGAAAAACTGAGTCTTTCGTCTTTTCATGGAGATCAAAACAACAGAGAATATATATATATATAGACGTATCGATTTGTACAAACATGTCTTTGTATATATTAGAGCTGTTTATTTGTGTCTATGCATAATTGTGTACATATGTATGTGTGTGTGTATATATATATGTATGTATTTATGCATTAGTTCGATGTAGAGATAATTTGTGTACCAGCTATAAATGTTCAATACTTTTATACTTATATACATAAGTATATGAGTAAGTACGAGAGTTTGTGTGTGTGTGTGTGTATGTATGTATATATATATATATATATATATATATATATATATATATATATATACAAGCAGCGCCTTCTCCTTCCCAAACCAACCCCTTCTATCCATTGTCCACAATGTCCCCGTATGTTTCATGCAACCCTTGGATTGCGGAGCCATCTGCGGTTCAAACACCCAGGAAAATGAACTGGATTGCAAGCTCGGAAACACGAGAAGCAACCAACTACTACTATATATATATTAATATAATACATGTAAATTTATAACTTCATCATACCG
>NC_142953.1:6571628-6574128 GCF_046866305.1 Octopus bimaculoides
TTCAATTATCTTAATTTTAATTAATTTACCGTTCAACCAACACCCCTTTTCAGAAGTAACACGAAAAACATTTTTAATATAGTATTTTATACAGGGTGGCCCAAAAGTAGGTTTACAGTTATCACGTTGGAACTTTAAATTTCTTTTAAAACATCTTAAAACATTTTAAAACACGTCCTGATATTTGTGGGGAGGGGCCGAGTCGATTACATCGACCCCAGGGTTTCACTGGTACTTAATTTATCAACCCCTGAAAGGATGAAAGGCAAAGTCGACCTCGGTGGAATTTGAACTCAGAACGGAGCGGCATTTCGCCCGGTGTGCTACCGATTCTGCCAGCTCGGTGCCTTAAATAATAATAATAATAATAATAATAATAATGGTTTCAAATTTTGCCACAAGGGTAGCAGTTTTAGGGGTGGAGTTAAGTCGATTGCATTGACCCCTCCAGTGTCCAACTGGTACTTAATTTATCGCCTCCGAAAAGATGAAAGGCAAAGTCAACCTCGGCGGAATTTGAACGCAGAACGTAGCAGCAAACGAAATACCGCTAAGCATTTCACCCGGCGTGCTAACGACTCTGCCAGCTCGCTGTTTTAAATAATAATAACAACACATGGTTCCGGGTTCAGTCCCACTGCGTGGCACCTTGGGCAAGTGTCTTCTACTAGAGCCTCGAGCCGACCAAAGCCTTGTGAGTGGATTTGGTAGACAGAAACTGGAAGAAGCCCGTCGTACACATATATATATATACACATATATATATATATATATATATATATATATATAATACAAAATATATATATGCATGTATACACACATATATGTATATACTTTCATCTACATGTGTATATAGATGCATATCAGGGTACAGGACGTTAGAACAATGAACTACAGACAACGGAACGAACACATAGGAAAACAGAAAGCCACTTGGAATTATTCATCAGCTGCCTCTATTCTAATATATATATATATATATATATATATATATATAATGTGTGTGTCTGTGTTTGTCCCCCCATCATCGCTTGACAACCGATGGTGGTGTGTTTACGTCCCCGTAATATTAGCGGTTCGGCAAAATAGACCGATAGAATAAGTACTAGGTTTACAAAGAATAAGTCTTGGGGTCGATTTGCTCGACTAAAGGCGGTGCTCCAGCATGGCCACAGTCAAAGAGTAAAAGAGTAATTCTCATCATCGTCGTCATCGTCAACAGCAACAACGGGAAAATATAATAGGTTTTGCTGTTGTACCACTCGATACAGAATTACCATTTGCTTCCATAAATCTATAATTCCTTCTCTTCTCATACGTGTTATGTTTACCTTTGGTAAATATTCTGCCATGTCACATAAAATGGTCCTGTCATTGATGTGTAAATGGCGTTTGAGTGTTTCTGGGGCCCATATCGGATGTGTGTCTGTATAAATATGTGTGTCCGTGTGGGTGAATGTTTGCGTAGGTATATATGTATAAGTGAATGTGTGTGTATACGAGTTCGTACATCTATACGTAAGCATACATGCGTACACACGCGCACGCACATACACTGGTATGCATACATTTTAAAATCCGAAATCCATGAAAACGTGTATGTATATATATATATATATATATATATATATATATATATATATTTATACAGACACACAGACATACGTGTCTGTGCATTCACACATACACGCACGTATTACATATGTGTGTATATATATATACACGTACACACTCATACGTACATGTCTGTTCATCCTTACATACATTCACGTATTAAGTGTGTGTGTGTGTGTGTGTTTGTGAAGATAAGGAACTACTGATTACATATATAAGTTTACGCGGATTTCGGTCTGTCTGTGTGTCGTTCACTTTTCACGCACGGACAAGAATCCATTATGGTTTTGTCCAAACGACAAACAGCACAAGATCAGCAACATCACACACGCACGCACACACACATACATACACGCATTCACAACTGACATCGAGGCACACAGACGCATATCCACAAATGCATATATGCATTGCCCCAGCATGACCGTGTACTAATGAAGGAAACAAGATAAAATAAACATATGCCACCAAGTATTCTATATATATATATCTATATATATGTATACACACACACACACACACACACACACACACAGACATATATTTATACTCATGTGTGTGTGTGTGTGTGTGTGTGTGTAGATAGATACATTCATATGTGCATAGATATATATATGCATTCATATATATATATGTATGTATATATATACATGTGTATGTGTGTGTGTATATATATACACATATACATCCATACATATATATATACACACATCCATATATATATGTATATATATATATATATATATATATATATATATATATATATACACACATGTGTATGCATATATATATACACACATATACATCCATACATATATATATATATATATATATATACACACACACATCCATACATATATATATATATTTATATATATATATATAT
>NC_142953.1:6584128-6591628 GCF_046866305.1 Octopus bimaculoides
CTATCTATCTAGCTATCTATCTGTCTGTCGCTATATTTCTGTCCGTTTATCTATCTGTCTCTACTGGAAAGTAGTGGTGGTGAAGGTGGTCGCCGTCGTTGTTGTCGTGGTAGTGTTGGTGGTGACAATAGTTACGAAGGAAGATGTTCTTCTTGGTATTGTTAATGTTGCTGGTGACTGTAGTGGTTTTGGACAATAACCCGAACCGTGCTAACGGTGCTTGTAGTAATAGTAATGGTGGTGGTAGTGGTGGTGACGGTAGTGGTGGTCGTCGTCGTGATGGCGGCAGCGGCGCCGATGATGGAGGTGCCATTGTGATGGCGACTTCGGCGGCGGCGGTGGTCAACGTGGTCCTTGTCGTCGACGTCGTTTTTCGTTGTTGGTGGTGGTGATAGTGGTGGCCATGGAAGGGGTGGACTGCGAGCGGGCAGCTAACATGAAGTGAAGCAGTGATCTTCATCCACGCTACTTAAACTAGTTTTGTAATAAATCGTTTCTCAGCTGCAGTTACAGTTTGTTTCGCCCCGGGCCAACCTCAGAACCAGCCGACATAGTCAAAAGCTTCTTTTCTTTTTTTTTTTCCTGACGCGCAGCGAACTCGGAAACGCATCGTCCAGCGTGAGGGAGAATTTAGCTACAGTTTTTAACAGAACGATCGATCGTAGGCGGGAATGGGGGCACCTGCCATCTTAGGTTGTGGTGGTGGGTTAAAAGATGATGATGGTATAAAAGTGACCAAGGTTGAGATGGTGGTGGTGGTGGCGGCAGCGGCGGTTGTGGTGGTGGTGGTGGAAGCGAGCAGTTATTGTAAAGGTGTTCGAGATGACAATGAGGATGATGATGATGATGATGACGATGATGATGATGACAATCATGATGATAGTTGTGATCGTGGTGTTCGTGTGGTGATAAATATTTACCATTTACTAGGGTGGTTGTAGTAGTAGTAGTAGCAGCAGCAGCAGCAGCAGCAGTAGTAGTAGTAGTAGCTGCGGCGGCGGCAGCGGAGAAAAGAATAAGATGACGGATGATTGGAAGAGGGAGGGACCCGGCTGTATCTTTTTTCCTCCTATCACCCCCTCCAAAAACAAACATAAACCCACCACCACCACCACACCCGTCACCTCCTTCCGTGTCATCCTCCCTCCCACCCTTCCTCTCTTTCACTCCCTCCCCCTCCTTTCCTTCCTCCCGCCGCATAATTGAATGTGTAAATCAAGATTACTGTCCTGCAGCACACCACCACCACCACAACCACCACCACCACTACTATTACTACTACTACTATTACTATTATTACTACTACTACCGCCACCATCTTTCCCGGTGCCACCCGCTTTCACTCACCTTTCTACCCAGAGCCGGCTCCACCCCGATATGGTGAAAAAGTCGTGCGGCGTGAGGCTCCAGGTTTCTCTCTGCCACTAGAGGCGTGCGTCAGTTACCCCCCCCCCCCACACGCACACACACCCCACCCCACCGCCGTCACCCTCCACCACCACCGCCACTTTCCTCTTCCTAACCACTGACACCACCACCACCTCCAACAGCAACATCACCATCATCAGTACCATCATCATGATTACCACCACCACAAACACCATCACCATTATCAGCATCATCAACATTATCACTACCACCACCATCACCGCTGCCGTGGCCACCCCCTCCTAAACACCACCACCACCAACGAAGAACCACAATACCAACACTACCACCGATACTCACTACATCATCAACCATACCCACACCATCACCACTCCCATCATCATCGTCATCTACCTCCTACCTCCACTTCAACTCTACTCTCACTAATACTGCCACTGCTTCTACAATTACTACTACTACAACCACTATTACTACCACCGCTACCACTACCAAGACTATATATATATATATATATATATTTACCATCACCAATCCCGTTTGCCAACAGCTTAACCCCCCCCCCCCCGTCACCACCCGGCTCCTTGCACCACCACCACCCCGCCAGCCCAAACAACCCCTTTCTTTCCTCCACCTCCTCCTCCTCTCTCCTAATCTCTCGTTTTCACCTCCTTCAGTCTATCACCAACACTACCACCACCACCAACAACAACAACACCATCTCCATCATCGTCACCATCTTAACAACAACAACAACACTTCCCCCCCCCCACTGTTTCCTATCACTGTCACAATCAACGTTGCCCCTTTTTCGTCCCTCTTTCTTCTCTCTCTCCCTATACCTTCTACTGCTTAATCTCCTCAATCCCTATCTCCCCCCTACTTCACTTCTTTTCGATCCACCCTTAACACACACACACACTTACATATACAAATAGATTGTGTATGTGTGTGTGTGTGTGTGTGTGTGTGTGTGTGTAGGTCTCTGTATATAAGGCAGTGCGTTTATCCCCCGACTGGACTCGCTCGCTGGCTGCACTAAGGAGCGGACGTACACAACAGGGCTCCTTCTTCGGCGGGTTTCTTTATTTTTTTTTCTGGAGTAGACATCCCAATTCCTTTAACAACTTGTACAGCCATCGCTTTGCTTATTATTTTCAAGATCGAATCTCAACTACTGCTGTTTCACATCACCACCCATATATATATATATATATATATATATATATATATATATATATATATGGAGGAAGGACTTTAAAAATTCGTTTAAATGACAAAAGGAAATAATGAAAACTGGACAAGAAAACCTAGAACCTTAATTTCTCATACACTGTTGTAGCTGTCTGTCTGTCTGTCTATTTTGACTGTCACTCCGTTTCACTAAATAGCTGGCTACCTAGCTGTTATTTATCTCTCTATTCAAATAATAACTAGCTATCTATCTAGCTAACTTGTAGTTATCTCTGATGGATAGATGGATGGATAGATAGATTTTTTTCTAGACAATGAGATCAGCAAGGTGCGCAACATCCCATAAAATACACGAGCTGAAGGAAAACATACTTTAAATTCACGAAAACGGTCACACACCCACATAGGTATACACACACGTACTACTTATAAGCAGTGCAAAATAATTTTTTAAAACACTTAATCAACATCACCACCGACATCATTTGTGTTCCAAAAGATATCAGGAAGAAAAAGAGAGAGAAAAAAAAATACGTTTTGCTGACCAACTGAAAATGAAAATCTAAACCAAGTTTAATTATGTACTGGTGATGACAATTCTTGTTTACTGATTATCAGCAAATCTTTATTAATTGTCAACAACCGACAGAAATAATATTTTTGTGCATGTCATAAACGAAAGGAGAAGCAAAAGCGCAAAAAATAAAATACGAGGAAAAGAAGGGGAAAAATATCTGTTTAACAAAAAACGGTTCACGTTCTTTGAGTTTACCTAAATTTCGAATTTTGTAAAAGGATTATAGTTCTATCGACATGTGGTACCAACTTCCTTGGTAAGTAATCCAAAACTTTCAAACGTATTCTTTCTTTACATCACCACCAACAACACCACCACCATCACGACTACTATTACTAGCGGTGTTACACTCTTGTTGTTTCTTATGCCTATAGTGGAAGCAGTATGTGTATATATATATATATATATATATATATATACACACACACACACACACGGGCCACGCATATATACATACATATATATATACGAGCCACGCATATATATATATATACATATATACGAGCCATGCATATATATATATATACATACATATATATACATACATATATATAGATATATATACGAGCCATGCATATATATATATATATATATATATATATATATATATATATATATAAAACCAGAGTAAGCACATACCTGTGAAACAAGGTATTCGAATACCGGAGATAGAGTAATATGCTTGTATATGCTTTCTTAGTAGACGCCTATATGTGTGTGTGTCTGTGTTTGTCCCCACTGCCACATCTAGCCCAGGTCTATAACAAAAGACACTTGCCGAAGGTGCCTTGCAGTGGGACTGAACCCGGAACCATGGGGTCCAGATCCAAACGGCCATACCTGCGCCTATATATATATATATATACATATATATATATATATATATATATACATACACACACACACCTACATCCACAGATACAACGTTGTCTTTCCGGACACTGAGGATGCGGAACTTCATATAATCCGCGCAAATTAGCAGTAATGTCCAGGTACCTGTATTTCCTTTAATTACTAAAGTAAACTTAATAATCGTTTAATTTACAGTGTGATGACCAAGGTGGCCATCTCTGCTGGGCTTTGGAATCACAGGTTCCAGAAAATCGATTTCGTGTTCGAATCTGTATGCTTGTGCGTGGATGATTAAAAAATTTTTTTTTTTTTTATCAGGACCTTTTCCTAAATACACTCAGGGTATTGCCTTATCTTTCCCCCGTCTTGTACTTAAATTATATCAATCGGCTATTGTTATCAAGCAAAAGTAAAGAAAAAAAACAAAAAAAGAGGAAAGCTCCGTCACAAATTGATCACAACCAGATGCTTCAATAGTGTGTGTGTGTTCATATGTGTATATGTGCGTGAATGTGTTTATATATATACATGTGTGTGTGTTTATTTTTTTTTTTTTTTTTTTGTATGTTTGTGAGTATATTTCTTAGAAGTGGGGTTTTTTTGGGTTTTTTTAGCTCTTAAGGGTTTCTTGAAATGTGACCCTACTACTTAAGTGGGAATAAGCCCCTTCTTTATTTCACTTCCTGGTCCTTTATTTCATCGCTGTTGTTTAACCCCAGGTTAGCCCCTGGTCGTTATTCAAAGGCAGCCCAAGCCTGGCAATTCTTTCTTTCTCTCCCCACCCCCTTTCTAACGATGCATTATTGCCTTTTATGCGTTTGTGTGTGTGTAACATTAGTTTATTTAGGGGATGTAATAAATATATATATATATATATATATATATTTCGATTTTGGATTTGGTTTGCAAGATTCTTTATGTGAGTTCGTGTGTTGCAGCATATTTTGTTGTGTCTGGAGAGAGTCATCCTCTTTCAGTGCCTTATTATTTAACACACTCACCTGTAAAGTTTCCACTCATTTACTTATTTATTTTTCCTGACTTACTGAAAAGGTTGCAAGACGCAACGAAAATTTTAGGAAAAATAATTTTGAAGGGAGGGGACTCTCGATTACATCAACCCCAGTGCTTGACTGGTACTTGTTCTATCGACCCCGAAAGTTTGTCAGACAAAATCCACCTTAACAACATTTAAACTCAGAACGCAAAAAGTCGGATGAAATACTGCTAAGGATTTTTGTCCGACAGAATAGCGATTCTAGCAGCTTACCATTTTGATGTACTTTAGATAATTCGTCGGTCTCAGTGTTCACCTGGTACTTATTTTATCACCCCGAAAGGATTAAAAGTAAAGCCTGCCCCAGCGGTATTTGAAAACTGTGAGGAATCCCGTTAACGATACCACTAGCTTGCCGTCTTAATTTACATTACACAATATAACCGTACATTGTTATTCAAAGATCTAGTATAGTAGTTCTCAACCAGGACGCATATGACCCTTGGGGGCCCGTGCAAACAAAATACTAAATTGTAGACCTACAGTAGTACATTAAGGGTCCACGAATAATTTTGATATGGATGTATTCATTGCAAGAAACGGCTAGATTTCTTTCTCTAACGTTTTACGTAGTTCAACCTACACAAGATGATGTGCAAAAGACAAAAGAGGAATTTTGAAAGAAATGACTTTGAAATTAACTTTTAAAAATCGAATGGCTATGGGGGTCCACCAGAATAAAATAGTAATTAAAGGGGTCCATAGGTAAAAATTGGTTTGAGAGCCTGAATAAATTTTGCTTTAGATGTATGTATTGGTGTGTTATTGCAAGAAACAGTAAGGTTTCCTTCTCTAATATTATACATAGTTCTAAGGCGGCGAGCTGGCAGAAACGTTCTGAGTTCAAATTCCGCCGAGGTCGAATTTATCTTTTATCCTTTCGGGATCGATATATTAAGTACCAGTTGCGTACTGGGTCGATTTAATCGACTGGCACCCTCCCCAAAAATTTCGGGCCTTTTGCCTAGAGTAGAAAAGAATATTTTACATATTTCAACCTACGCAAGTTCATATGTGAAAACAAAATAGGGATTTTGAAAGGGGTTTCTATAAACTAGTTTTTAAACATCGTATGGCTTTGGGGATCTACCAGAATAAAATAGTAATTAAAGGGGTCCTTAGATAAAAGGAAAAAAAATGGTTAAGAGCCTCTGTGTATCGTGGATTCTGCCTGAAGATTAGAATGACTGCGGAATATTCAAACAATTTACTACAAATGGATTGTACCAGTAATACAAAGGGACTGAGTTTGTCGTAGCCGAGATCTAATGTTCATTGCGCTCGACGATAGATTACTTTGAAAGTATCTGCACCTGTGAAGGCGCGTGGCGCTAGTGGTCAGGGCATGTGTGCGCGATCGCAAAATCGTGGTTTCGATTCTGGGGACCGGCGGTGCGTTGTGCTCTTGATCAAAACACTTCATATCTCGCGTTGCTCCTGGTAACCAACCCATGATTCTTAAGGGCTCAAGAAAATAATGTGTGCGCGTGTGTGAAGTTGCGTTGCCTAGTGGTTAGCGTGTTGCACTCACGATAGTAATATCGTAAGTTCGATTCCCGGACCAGCAGTGCATTATATTCTTGGGCAAAATATTTCACTTCACGTTGCTTGGTCCAGTCCACTCAGCATTAAATGACCCTTAAAGCAGACTGCTGTCCCGCTCAGAGATAACGTTGTGATCTCGATCACATACAACACCATGGAATTCGGACAGCAGGCCCTATAGGTCCCTGGACTCGAGACACTACTTTCTTAGCCGTACCTCTGATACTCCAATATTTACATACACTACACAAATAACTGGGTAGTTAAGAATTATCGTAAAACTACCGATATCGACTAACCTATGTCCGAATGTGTTCTGCTCCTTCGATCAAAATATATTATTTCGTCGGTTATTATCTGAATGAATAAACATTGCTGATATCCAGTTCAGTAAATTCTAAGTCTTTAACGATCCAATACGTACACAATTTCGTTTTTGTATCTAGTTTGTGAGATTCCCCATGAGAGAATTCGTGTATTGAAACAAATGGTCAGAGTCAAAGTCCATTGATACGGTCGCAGATGCGGCGAGGAGAAAGCTTTTTGATATAAACAGAATGAATAAATAAATAAGTGGAAATTGAACCGGTGCGTGTGTTATATTAAGGCAGTGTGACCCTCCCCAGACACATCAAAACGTACACATTTATTCATTTTAATATCAAATATATATTTGCTCCTTGTATGCTTATAGATGACTTATCACACAGGTGCGTGCAGGCACTAAAAAGCAATTAGGCGTTCACCTTTGCATACATACAGACACATACATACATATATACAACATATTTCATCTTTTACTTGTTTTGGTCACTGAATTGTGGCCATGCTAGAATACCGCCTTGAAATGTTTAGTGGGATAAATTACCCCTAATACTTATATTTTAAG
>NC_142953.1:6594128-6606628 GCF_046866305.1 Octopus bimaculoides
AAACCTGTCGTATATAGATATACGTGCCTGTGTGTGTGTGTGTGTATGTTCGTGTTTATCCCCGATAGAATGATAGAATAAGTACCAGCCTAATAAGTACTGGTGTCTGTCCGTTTGCCTAAAATTCTTCAAGGCCATGCCCCAGCATGACCGCTGTCTAATGGCTGAAACAAGTAAAAAGCTGAAATACATTTATGTCGCAGCAGTCGTCTAGATTTTATCGGTTTGTAGTTATCGAACGTTTTAGTAGCGTTTCTTGATATAATGGTGGCAAGCGTAAATGGGGCCCCGGGTACGTACGCATTGTGAAATTCAACCCACAACGCCGCGCCCATACACACAGATCAAAAATTGGTAGAAGTTACAAACTCACTTAAGAGAGAAGATTTTCATGCACTGCATTTATAAAACTTATCAAAGCTTTATAAATGGATAAAGTTGTGTGTGTGTGTGTGTGTGTGTGTGTGTGTGTGTGTGTGTGTGTGTGTGTGTGTGTGTCCATCTATCTATCTATCTCCATATATATATATAAAGTTAATTGCAGAATAAAACCGTTAGGTCATCGACTCGAAAAGCCGTAGCCCACCAATGACCACATATAAGAAGTACAACATAGACCACAAAAACCAAATTAGTAAAGGGAGGTCAAAATTTTTATACATAAGAATAAAAATCGATTAAAAATACAATAGAATAATATAAATAAATAAACTGCGATTAAAAGTTGATTAAAAATATTAGAGACCGGTACAAATACAGTAGAATAAAAAAATATATATATATAGAAAATATATATAGAAAAAAATACATAGGGAGACGTAGCATAACAGTTCATTCGCTGAGGCCAATAAAAGAAGTTCAAGATAAATAGTACGAAAGTTCAACTACCTCCCTCATGACAGCAAATTTCGTAGGTAAAATCCAATTCCATAAACAGGAATACCGAAGCACACGGGACAAAACAACAACAGGACATCCAATGTGTGGCAAAGTAAAATCCAAGTTTCACCATTCCGCAGGTAACATCAATAAAGTCAAACCATAAACATCATTTACAGTGGATTACGAGTATAGGTGGAACACAAACACAGAACACCTATGGCCATTTCGGGGGTATGTCACCGTATTTAATGCACAAAAGAGCACAAATTGGTGATAACCCCTTCTTCAGGGTAAAAAAAAGACACACAGACATCAACGAAGTCACCAGTCAAAAAAATTATAATTATGAGAGCAAGCTTAAATAAATAATAATATGGACTAGACCAAAAAAAAAAAAAATTTATTTTTAGTATACCCTTTAGAATAGTCAGGCAGGTTTCGTAGCTAAACCTATTAGGTTTCAAATCCAACGTAAACCATGATAAAAAATAAATACTACCATTGTATCCATATTTTTATTATTATTTTAATATCAATTATTTTTGTCGATTTATTTACTTCTATCATTATCACCATTACTACCATTATTACCACTACTAATACTATTATTTTTGTTCTTATTCCTATTTTTATATAGTTTTAGGAAGGTGGAGGAAAATTTATGATTGCGAAAAGGGATTACCTCGATAAACTTATTCAAAGTTTTCGGCCCAAAAGACCTAAGAATGGAAAGGGATTCCCTAATGCATAATAAGCATTTGCTAATATTAGTCCTAAATTGGAGGGTTCTAGATAAGATTGACCATTCAAGATAGTACTTCTTATTCCTCCTCTTGAGGTCATGTAGGTAAGAGGCGAGTGTTGTGGAATTATAATATTTCTCATTAGAAAAGGAACTCATGTGCGCCCTATACCTGGCTTTAAAATTCACTGAACTTCCAATATAAAACTTATTTTGTTTGTCCTCGTCTCTAACTACACATTTATACACTACGTTCGTGGACAAACAAAGTCCGCCGAGAGGACATAAAGAAGGGTCCCTACAATTACATAATTTTTTGCGGCTACCCTTAAAGTCATTTCCAACATTATTAACCACTCTCATAAATTTATTCTTATCAACCATTCCACTTATCTCATTCCCAGATTTAGGTATATATATATACTCACACACTCATACAAGTTGTTTATGGAATTTGAACAAAAATGCCACTCCAAGTGGCCAATGGCTTAGTCACAAATTATTCGTATACTTAATAAATACACTCAGACATAAACACATATGTGGCTATTAATTAGATCAACAAAGCTCATAAGCTAGATAAAATTACTCATTGCCAGATTTTATGGAAGTAAATTGATTTCTGTCTGAGATTATAATATTAGATTTTTTCCCTTGTGCTTTGTTTTACTATTTAGCTGGAAAATAGTTTTATGTTTTATGTACTTATGCACACATGCTGTACAAGAATTGAAACTATCACCGTTAGGCAGTGTCTATCCGTCTGTCCAACCATCTTCTCCGCCCACGGTTCCTGAGAGGGTCGTTGGAGGTAGAGTTGTTAGGTACCACCTTCCTAAGTTCCTCTCAGGAGCAACCGATAAGGCCTACAAATTCAAAAGGTGTCCACTGACAGCCTAAAGTATTGAATATTATGGACTAGAAGAAAACAAGACGATGGTAATAAGTTCTAGAGAACAGAAATTCGGCGAAAGAAACTATTAGAATAAAAATAATTGCGATTAACAGAAAGCTCGGCAGAGGAACGTTGCACCTGGGAAGAGAAGCAGGTGATAGCAAGTACTAGACTAGAAAATTTCTCAGACATGGCCAAGAAGACATTTTTTTTTTTTAACGATTTTGTCCCTAACAAGGTTTGAGGCCACTAGCGTATGGGAACTACAGAGAAGAAAAAAATAAAAGGCTGACAAATTAAAAATATGTCGATTTATGGTAAGCTTAGAACACTGAATATCATAGACCAGAGGAAAATAAGACGATTGTAGTGAGTTCTAGAGAGCAGCGGTTCGAGCTATTGGAATAAAATAATTTATAACAAGAAATTTAAAGAAAGTATGCGCCTGAGAAGGGAAGCGGGTGGTCCGTTTGAAGGTTTTGACAGAGGGTACTAGACTAGAAAATTCATCAGAATAATGATGAGAATATTTTTTAATGATTTTGTTCCGAGCAAGGTTCGAGGCCACTGTAGCGTAAGGGTTTACTGAGAGGGGGGAAAAAAAGGCTCACCAATTTAAATGATATCGACTGACAGAAAGTTTAAAGGAGTGAATCTCATAGACAAGTAGAAAATAAGACGATGATATGAGTTCCAGGGAGCAGCAGTAATATGTGTGTATAGTATCTACACCACAATAGTCCATTGAACCGTTTGTATCAATGAGAATATCCAAGTATTTACATGGATAAAAACGTGTTACATCACAGAAATGAGCAATCACACATCATTATTGGTGCGTATATGCAAATTCACCAAACCCATGTAGCAAGTAAAAGGATGGTGCATTCAATTTGTATCATGCATACAAGTCAACAGGTTGCACATTATATTAGGTACAAAATATTAATATATGAATTATAAATGCACAGTATAAAATATTTGTAAAACCCAAATGGTTGTGGGGGGAGGGGGAAACAACGTGGTATTTATTCGTGCTTTTCATGAAGGTTTACCTCGCTAGTGCATTGTTGTAGTGCGGAGAAGCTCTACGGTGTGTTGTTTTATTCGAGAAAAAGCAAGAGATGCGCTTACTAATGTCATTTGTGATCTGTTTGATAATTGATGACGGGTGGTTCGAACCTCTATTAATGAAGTTGGTTTCTTCGTTTGGTTTGCGAAAGGTGCGGCATTTATCTGTGTTAAAAGTTCATGTTAATATTTAAATAATTGATGGCTTTGTGGTTGCTTTTATCTTTCCTAAACCTATATACGACAAACAGATGAAGCATGTGTGTGTGTGTAATATGTGGTTGTGCAGCAAGAAGTTTTCCTCCTAGCCACATGGTTCCGAGTTCGCTCTCACTACGTAGCACCTTGGGCAGGTGTTTTCTTCTATAGCCTCGAGTCAACCAATATCTTGAGCGTGTATCTGGTAGACAGACACTGAAAGAAACGCTGAATGTGTGTGTGTGTGTGTGTGTGTGTGTGTGTACCTCTATGCTTATGTTGTCCCCGACTATCGCTTCACAACCGATGTTGGTTTGTTTACGGCCCCGTAATTTAGCGGTTCGATGAAAGAGACATACAATAAGTACCAGGCTTTAAAAAATATGTACTGGGGTCGATTCGTTCGACTAAAATTCTTCAAGACAAAACTCCAGCATGGCCACAGTCTAATGACTGAAACAAGTAAAAGATAAAAAAAATACGTAATATATATATATATATAACGAGTATATGTATATATGTTTAAATGTGCTATGCATATGATATATAGACAGATATATACATACATACATATACATACATGCACACATGTATATCTGCATATATGCATGCACACACACACGCGCATATGTAAACACCCATCTCGGAAAGATAGATAGATAGATAGATAGATAGATAGATAGATTCTAGTCGTGACCCACCACTACCACCACACAGTCATCTTTTCTAGTATTATACTATTCAAGATTTCACTTAGCCAAACTAATCAAACATTTTAAAATACAATACACAGGAGTAGGCCCTGGTTGTACTTAAAAGATGCCTGTGTGTTTTTATGTTCCTATGTAACGAATCTATTAGTCCAGGTCCATGGTTTCACGTAGTTTTCTCCCACGTCGTTTTATCTGAATAATCTTTTTTACTCTCGTTGAGCACGAACGAAGCGGGCTGTTATCTTACAAGTTGTTCTTACTGACGATCGTTGATAGATAAATGGATATTTTGACGTGAAACTGGTATTGATTTAACAGACATGACTAATTAGATGTACATGTAAGCGTGTAACGAACCCTACTGTTCTCATGTCCTCTCACATATGCGCGTTTTACGTGGTTTTATAATGTTTTGCACGAAAGGGAAGTTCTTCTATTATAATGCTATATGTAACATTGATCGTATAGAAATAACGTTAAACACACATACATATGAAGACACATGCGCACGGGTCGATGGAAGGGAGTCTGTATGGTGATGTATTCTGCTAGAACTAACAGCCAAATCGTCCTTAAATAGCATCCTACTGCCCAAGGTGCCACGCAGTGGGACTGAACCCAGAACCATGTGGTTGGTAAGCAAGCCACTTAACACACAGCCATTCCTGTATGTATATATATATATATATATATATATATATATATATACACACACTCACACGCACATATACACAGAGAGAGAGAGAGAGAGAGAGACCCGTGGAGGATGTAAAGTAAAGTTGACTTCGATGAGATTTGAACCCGGAACCTTAAAGACTAAAACAAATTCCGACGCTCTTGCTTTTTCTGCCAACCCACCAACCTAGAACTAAGCAACTTTAACAAAAAAAAAACTACTCTAACGATAGAGCACCGTCCAAGATACTTCACCGTGTATGGCTGCGAACGGTCTCCCCCACCTCCCTCATGTTTGTTTGATCCCACCCACCCCTCCGCATGCACACACACACACCACTTCAGTCCGCTCTGTAACCCTCATAAAGCCATCTAGTACTCATCTATATTATGTTCACCATCATTAGCCTCATGAAACACCTGGACACTTGAGGCGTTGGCGGCATGTGGCACGTGCCCCTTCTTATCATTATCACTAGCATTGTCATCATCAGCACCATCTCCTCTTTCCCTCCCTCCCCGACCTCCGTATACATATATATATATATATATACACATATACACACACACACGTGTGTGTATCGTTAATGCCATATTTATCTTTTATTGTCGTGGTCCTGATAACAACTCTCTCTCTCTCTCTCTCTCTCGTACATACACGCACACGCACACACACTCGCACATGCATAAGTACATTAGCTTCTTTCTTCTCTCTTTTCTTTGCTCATCTATCTCTTGTCACGGTCTTCATGTGTGTGTGTGTGTTATATAATTTAATATAAAGCGATCAAACGCTAACCGAAAGAACATGCAGTATGTATATATGTATGTATGTATGTATGTATGTAAAGAGACAGACTGACAGGCAGGTATATTCAGGTATGTCAAATACCATACAACATAAATTCGTGATTTATTAAAATTATCTCCACTTCTAGGGGATTTATCATTATGACCAAATAACAATTAAGACTAGCTCCACTTGAGGAAATGGGACGATCTCAAAATTCAAGGAGTCTTCGAAACTGACATGCCACTAAAGAAAAGAACAGATTTATTGTCTGAAGATACGAAGTGGACAGTCGCGGGTACCTGTTTCTGCCTCAATAGCTATCATCAACACGACGTTTTTACGACCTTATCTCCTGTAACCAAAAGTCTAAGATATATACAGAAAGGAGTAGAACATATTTATGGCGTAGGTGCTTTGTATAAGTCAAATAAAATTGAACTGCTCAGAGTGGCCAGTGGCCGCTTCCATTCGTTCCTTAGTTGCACCTTCCTCCTCCATTAGGGCCCGAACCTTTGTTCTGTGTCATCTTCCCACTGTCTTGTAGTAGGGGCGGGGGGTCTTCCGAGTGGTCTCCCCCGATCTTTGGCTACCACTCAATAACCACACAGGATCATCTGCTACTATTTGTGAGCCTTGCAACATGTTCGGTCCATTGGAACCTGCGCTTTTGGTATTTTGTGGTTTACATCGTCCCCCTCCACTCTCGAATTACTTTGTTTTGAGTATGCTCCCGCAATGATTCTCCTAGCATCGATCTCTTTCCATGGCCCTCTCCCTCGTAATCAGTCGTCTTTTTTCCTTCTTTGTAGTAGTCCATGCGTGACTTCCGTATAAGGTCGCAGGTAGGATGGCGTTATTGATGATGTGTGTATATAGTGTCGCATGGCTCACAGACAAGTAGACCCATATGTGTGTGTGTGTATGCATTGCTTTTATTGGCTTCAGTCAAAGGCTGTGGCCACGCTGGGGGCACCGCTATTGGTGTGATCATTTCCACGACCCAGTATCGCTATCTTGGCCCTGGGAAAGTAGTCACAATGCGTGAACTTCCCTCATCACTGATTCGAATATTACACGCTCTCTTCAAATTATCATTTTCTGTGGTCAAGTTCAGCGTGATATCCTACCCGTCTTTCCATCCGCTTACTTTTGTCATTGTTGGTCTTGCCTCTTACCGTTTTCCTTGGTGCTCTCTTGCCCCTGGTTGGGACGACTGCCCTATTTTATCCCCTCATACGTTATGCGGATGTTGCCTATGTCCATCAAATGCCGTCTTTATGTAAGTCTACATCATCTAATGTGTCCTTCGTGTATTTAGGATAGCAGGCGTTTGATTTGGGGAAGGTAGTTTGGCTATTTTCCCGCGCAGATCGACCGGCATCGTAAAGACTTCACCCGCGCAACCTTTCATTTCATATTAGCGTTAGTCCTGTTAAATGTAAGCAGTTAGATAATGGCCGAAAACGGAAGGCTGATTGATTGATTTCCGAAGTAGGAAGCCACACACATACACACACACGCACGCGTGCACACATACACAAAATACAACACAGCCACATGCATATACACATCTATATTTGGTGTGTTGACACAACAAACACACTGCTAATGGTTCGTTAATTAAGTTCTCTCTCCTCAACGCCGGCGAATGATGATGCTTCGGCTTAAGTAAATGGTCTTTGCTGTTTACAGAACCTAACTGAATCGCTTGCGACTTTGTTCTTTCTGCCGACGAACAACACTTCGATGATCGGGCCGGGCTGGGACGGGACGGGACCGGCTGGGTTGGATGTCCTGATCGGCCTCGATCAGGACATGGATAAATATGTGAATTTGCTTGTGACTACATACGCAGCGTCAGATCTATACATACACACACACAGCATCTAATTCATACGCATACATCATACAGATACACACAGACACACACATATAGACAGACAGTCAGTCAGTCAGACTGGCAGCGTCTATGAAACTCTTAGCAACGCTAATTCCAGTCAGATTGCCAGATTGCTAATACAAATATTTAACCTGCACAGTATGCATTGAGTGCTTGTTTAACCTTTCGTTTTGCGCACCTGTTTCAATATATACATGCATGCATATATACATATATATATATATATATATATATATATATATATATATTATCACGGTATCGATCAGACTATCAGCTGTTGTTCTACACCGCTGATTACAATGCGATTAGCATTGTTTTAAGCTTTCAAATGATGCCACCCCGCTGGCTAGGCAGGCAGGCAAGCCAACGTACCCCACTGAAATGATAGGGTAGTCCGCCGCAGGGTGTCTTATTTGCAGCTGTTGCGTGGAAAGGAGCAACGGGGAACGAAGCGTTTTGCTCAGGAATACAACGCAAAGCCGGTCTGAGAATCGAAACCACGATCTCACGATCGTGAGTGCAACACCCAAACCACTAGGCCACCCACAAAAATAATATATGTATATATGTATGTGTATGTATAATATACATATAGAGAGAGGCAGACAGAGATACGCTTATATTTATAAATGAGTGTAACGTTTGAGTTGACTGGAACTTCGAATTTTTGTATTAGTTTCCTGTTCAACAATACACTAAAGAGAAATTTGAAGTCCCAATCAACTCAAACCGTGATCCATGCATTTGACTCACTAAATGTTTAAAGTCGCGCTGATTTTTAAATTCCTTGTTATTTTCTGTTAACTAATTAATTAATTAACAACACCAGATAATATATTTACTACATTGATACACACACACACACACACATATATATATATATATATATATATATGAGAGAGAAAGAGGGGAGTAAGTAGGTAAATGTAAGGATCTTCTGTCGATAACTGATGAGGTAGGAGTGTGTCCACGTCTTTTGCGTGTTTTTTCCTGTGTTCCGTGTGTTCCTTTGTCGTCTTTTTACCATATATATGTGTGTGTGTGTGTGTGTGTGTGTGTGTTGTGTGTGTGTGTTTTAAATTTCACATCTTCATTACGCGGCTTTCCTGCTGCCCTGGTTTCCCATGGCTTACATGAAACTCGAGGAATGAAGATGTCTTAATTTTTAATCTGCCTTTAACTGGCGTGTGTGAGCGTCTATGTGTTGTGTATGTGTGGATATATAAACACATGCCTGTTTGTCTCTCGCAACGTCCAAATTTCAATGAGGGAACTTGTTTTTTAATTACACAGCGGTTAAATCTGTTTGGGAAGTATTCCACTAAAAACCATGTGTGTAAATATATTTATTTGTGTGTGTGTACATACATACATATATATATACATATGTATGTATTTCTCAGCCCTTTTCTCTATCCCTCGCTGAGAATCAATTAATTCCCGTCTAGTTACTGACAAACAGATGATATCAGCCGATCCCTAACCCGCAACTTTCATCATCCTAAGTCGGAATTGCCACCGATGTGGTTAGAATACCTTTGATCGCAGGTCTACTGAATCAAATTTGCTGTACATAGGTTAAGGTCCTTCTGCGCTGCTCATCGCATGGGCGGCAAGCTTCCTCTACCGGTTCAGTTGGCTGTTTGTCATGCACATCCCTTCTACGTAATGTCGACTTTCTTTAGGGCATCTACAAAATGATTGCCGTCAAGTGATCTTCGACAAGCCCCTTTTACGTCTGCCGATAAGTGATGCCCTAGTCACGGTTGTTTTCGAGTCCTGTTGATCAGCTTCACGGAGTATGTGGCCAGCTAGCCAGACAGAATCGGCTCTCTGCTGTGATCTTGATCTCGCGCTTCTCAGAATCTCTTCGTTGCATACATAGGGATAATAAATACGTTCTTCTAATTCAGACAGTAATTAGTAAAGCTAGTAGTCATTAGTCATTCGGCAGTAATTAAACTCTTAAGTATTCAATAAATTTATATTAAGGAGTGGAACGTGCAATTTCCTGTAAGTCAGACCGCTTCAGGGTCCCAAGCAGACAAAATGGAAAAGGTGTAGACCCGGAGGATGGTGATGAGGGAGATGCGCCGAAACAGCCACTCTGACACAAGGGACTCACATGTGAACAGCCATCTCCGGGGTCCGATAGCGGTGAACAGGGATATGGTCTGGGGGCCGAGAACACTAGAGGTTTCCACTGCCACAGGCTCGGCCATCAATCGACTTTGTCCTGGGGCTAAACACTACTACTACTACTACTGCTGTTGCTGCCACTTCCTCGGTGAAGGACACTGTACTTAGGGGCTGGATAACAGGGTTTTGAGTAATACGGATTATTTCCGAGTGCACAAAAACCCCGTCGAGAACCCAATCCATGGTGGGAAAAATAATGAATCTTTTGGATTACAAATTAATATTCAATTACTATTTTTGGTAACAAGGATTAAACCATTTTTCTTTAATCCCCCACCCTTTTTTTTTTTTTTTTTTACATATAGGTTCTTGAAAACATGCTCAGTGGGGTTCAGATCTGAGAGCGGGCGAGAGCTTCCCCCATCCCTGCTCCACAAATGTCACATGATCTACTCGAAAGAGCTTCTAAATCTCCGTCAAATCACACCCTGCTGTCTTGAAACAAACGAAAACAAATCATATATTTATCTTTTACTTGTTTCTGTCGTTGGACTGCGACCATGCTGGAGCACCAGCTTAAAGGGCTTTAATTGATCAAATCGGTCCCATCAGAGACGACGTAAACAAACTAACACCGGTTGTCAAGCGGTGGAAGAACAAGCACAAAGTCACACACACACACACATATATTCTTTTACTTGTTTCAGTCATTTAACTGCAGCCCTGCTGGAGCACCGCCTTGAAGCGTTTTTTTCTTTTTTTAGTCGAACCAATCGACTCCAAGACTTCTTTTTAAAACCTAGTATTTATTCTAACGCTTTGTTTTGCTGAAACGTTATTTTGGGGACGTAAACACACCAACACCGGTTGTCAAGCGTTGATGGGGGGACAAACACACACACACACACACACACACACACACACACACGACGGGCTTCATTCAGTTTCCGTCTACCAAGTCTACTTACAAGGTTTTGGTCGGCCCGAGGCTAAAATAGAAGACACTTGCCGACCAGACCAGACCGCGCCTTTACACGAAAATAAAGTGATATCGGGGCATTACTGCCACGAGTTCTTGTACTCAGAGGGCCGGTTACCCTGTTTCCACGGCGTATAAATGACCCAAGATCACAGTCTCCCTGGACAGGACGCCAGTCCATCGCAGGGTAACTAATTTACACCCGAGTGGACTAGCGCAACGCGAAATGAAGTGTTTTGCTCAAGAACACAATGCACTGCCCAGTCCAGGAATCGAAACCACAATCTAGAAGTCATGAGTGCAGCATCCTAACCATTAGCTGAGTGGACTGGAGCAACAAGAAATGAAGTGTTTTGCTCAGAACACAATGCACCACTCAGTCCAGGAATCGAAACCCCGACCTTGCGATCGTTAGTGCAACGTTCTAACTACTTAGGCCACGCGCCCTTAGGGAGCGAATACGCTACGAGGGAAAATAAATATTTTTGTTTCAAATATTTACATTAACAAAAGAACATTTTTTTTAAAAAAGGATTTTTTTTAAACGACAGAACAAAATAAAAATAATAAATCCTAATTAAATTTGGCCCAATGAATTTTCGTTGTTAATTCAATATTTTTTTAAAATTAATTATGACTTGGTAATATAATTGAAAGCAACAGGAAGTTTTCAAACTAGATTAACGCATTGACGATAATAGGATCCTGACGTCGGAGGAGAAAATATATAATACTACTGTTTTTTTTTTTTGTATATAATTATTAATTTATTTCTTAATTAACGCTTTGTGAAATGAGGAATGGCTTTCTCCGTAACCTTTTGTTATGCTTTTTACTCGTTTCAGTCATTGGAATGCGCCCACGCTGGAACATTGTCTTGAAGAGTTTTAGTCGAATAAATCCCACTCCCCCCCGGTTGGCTTTTTTTTTTTTTTTGAAGTTGGATATTTATTCTGTCGGATCCCTTTTGCCGAACCGCTGTAATACGCGACCTCTATGTTACGCGCACGCAAACAAACCAACAATGGTTGCGAAGCAGTAGTGGACACACGTATGTGTGTGTACGCAGGCGTGGATGTGTGGTTAGAAGCTTGCTTCCCAACCACATGGTTCCAGGTTCAGTCCCACTGATTGGCACCTTGAGCAAGTGTCTTCTACTTAGCCCCGGGCCGACTAAAGTCTTGTGAGTGGATTTGGTAGACGGAAACTGAAAGAAACCGTTATGTGTGAGTGTGTCTATTTGTCCCCTCCTGCCATCGCTTGACAACCCATGCTCGTGTGTTTATGTCCCCGTAACTTAGCGGTTCTGCAAAATATAAAAACGACAGAATAAGTACTAGGCTTACAAAGAATAAGTCCTGGGGTCGATTCCTTCGACTAAAAAACGCTTCAAGGCGGTCCAGCATGGCCGCAGTCAAATGACTGAAACAAGCAATAGAATAAAAGAATATAAATGTATATACTCTATACTCTTATATACACACACACATATATATATATATATATATATATA